>NW_022990278.1:0-109172 GCF_902827175.1 Gymnodraco acuticeps | reverse complement strand
TCCTATCTACCTATCTACCTATCTACCTATCTACCTATCTACCTATCTACCTATCAACCTATCAACCTATCAATCCATACATTAGTAACTCGTGCAGCATGATGCAACCCCGTCTGTTCTCCTCCCATCATGCTTTGCGTTAACGTTGCAGGTGCAGAGTGAGGACAGCGTGCTGCTGTTCGTCTCCGCCTGGACCATCACAGAGATCATCCGCTACTCCTTCTACACCTTCAGCCTCCTCAACCACCTGCCCTACCTCATCAAATGGGCCAGGTAGGTGAAGGGGGACAATTATGTTTAATTGCACCTGCTAGAAAACATGTGTTTGAACGATCTTTGCAAAATTAGGTCATTTCATTAGAGCTGGGTCAAGCCTCAACACTTGTATTAGTTCGATTTTTTTGTTCTTTTACCTTTTTGATCAGATATTCCCTTTACTTAAATACATTATTTTAGCATATTTATATAGTTTTAAGGCTCAATGATGATGAATTAGTGAAATATAATACAATTTACTTGAGATGAGCCCAAGGTAACATCTTTCAAAAAGGTTAGTCACCCAGAAAGATACAATTAACAACAAAATGAGACAAATTACGCAAAATCCTGCATTTAAAAACATTGACCAAGCAATTGTTTAGCATTTCTACACACACTTGCATGGTGGAGATTAGGAAAAGGAGGTGTTAATTAAACATGTTTTTTTTGTAATCTTTGCTAAATTAGGTCATTTGATGAGAGCTGGGTCAAGCCTCATTACTTGTATTAGTCAGATTCTACATTGCAGTCACTACATTGAGCACATTAGGACAGCAAGAAAGGTGCACTACTTATTACTGCAAGAGCAGCTGGTGGTAAGGACTTCAGACGACTTCAATTTAAAACATGCTTTTGAGACAAGTGCCCTCAGTTTGAGGCGTGATTGAAGGTCATTCCAAGACCAAGGACCATAATAAAAAAGACCCCTTTTCCCAGCCTCAGTCCGCACAGCAGGAACCTGGACCCGTATCCAGGCACTGGATCTGAGGCTGTGAGAGTCACAAACTGGGGCAAATCTGGCACATATATACAGTGGAAGCTTTCCTAAAATGGCTTTATACATTAATAAAAACCAATGCTGCATCCTACGCATACTAACGGTACGTCCACACAGCAGCTGTGTCTGATCCCACCCACATACTCCACCCAGAATTCCAGCTCCTACCTTCTGGTAGAAGATTCAGGGTTCCCAAGAGCAGGCTGAACCGCTATAAGCACTCATTCCTACCAATGTCCGTTAAACTTCTTAACATTGACAGGAAATGAAATGTAGTCGAAGTCAAATGTAATGAAATGTACTTTTTTAAAATGTTGGCCATGAGGGTTGTGCAATAGGTCGCCATTGTCAGTATGTGCGTCTGCGTGTATTGTGTTTGTTCAAACGGTGTATGATTGATGATATGTGTATGTCTCTTAAATGTCCACTATGTTTGTATATTATGTACATGTATGCGGAACTGCTGGACGGAGCCCAGAACGAATTTCCTTACGGGGACAATAAAGTATATCGTATCGTATCGTATCGTATAGCTTTGAAAACATCTTGAAAATCTTGGAGCTGGGCGTGTCTGAAAGCTTGGGGATTTTTGCGAGCAACGCGACCAACAACCAATCACATTAATCTCCCGCCCCCGACATACAAAGCAAAAAACCCCGGGGATTTTATGCGAGCAATATATATATATATAAACTCCCCAAACAGGCGAAAACCTACCAGTTTCACCCACTGTCTCTGCCACCTCCCTCCATGCCTGGTTCCTCCGGTTTGTATCCCGGTAAATAGTTACTGGTCGTAAAGAACCGGGTGATTTGCTACCGTAATTTCTCGTTTGGAATATGAGGAAATGAACTGCGGTCTGGTTCTCCCAGCTTACACGTGGTTTGATTGGCTAGCGCTTGTACTGTCAGATTTGCATAAACGGGATTTGATTGGCTGACGCTTCCAGCTCAGCTTCAAAAGTTGAACATTGCTCAACTTTTGAATCCTGAAAATCCTGGAAATCTTCGCTTCGCTCCCCCACGACGCAGTTCAGCGAAAAGCGAGGCAAAGTGACGTCATCCCCATTCAAAGTCAATGGGCAGAGAAGCGTTGGAAGATTTGTTTAAAGCTGCTGTGTGGACGTAGCGTAAGTGAGGACCATCCAGTTAGGCTATACAGTTCGCAATGATGAGTCCTATAGGGTGCATTTGATATATAACGCAGTGCAGCATGGTAGAGTGGGTCAAGTTTGGCCAAAACAGTGGGACAGGCGAATCTATAAATGGTATCACTGTAGTCCAGCTGGGACAGGAATAAGCCAGAGACCAACCTTTTACGGGAAGAAGTTGAAAAACAACATTTAAGTCTTAAAGGAAGCCAAGAGTGAATTTCAATGTATTTGTTAGAACTTCAATGTGGTGTTTGAAGTTCAGATTACTGTCCAACCAAAAGCCCAGATATGTGTAGGTATCGACAAACTCAACAGAGATGCCATCAAGGGTGTCAATGGAGAGGCAAGAGGACGCTGACTGATTCTAAGTAGTGTTACCTTCTTGATCAGATCATTCCTTATTTAAAGACACCATTTTATTATATTTACACCGTTTTAAGACTCAATAATCGTCATTTTCATCAAAGAGTCGTTTGTTAAGCGTTTAGTTTATGAATTGCAAAAAAGTTGTGAAAAAAGGCACATAAATATATTCTTGGGATGAGCACAAGGTGACCTTTTAATTACCTGTTTTATCTGCCCAAAAGTTCATAATCCATATATATATAAAACCAACAATAAAATGAGACAAAAGCAGCAAAACCTCACTTTTAAAATCATTGACCAAGCAACTGTTTTGCATTTTTAGATTCTAGATGTTTAGAATTCTTTTGATAATGTATTCCCTTATATAAAGACATATTCAAACATGTTTATACAGCTTTAGGGCTCAATATTGATGATTTTCATCAGTGAGTCATGTGTCCATTAAGCATTTAGTTTAGGAATTGCCAAAAAAGTAGTGAAAAAAAGCACAAATATGTTCTTGAGATGCGCACAAGGTAACGTCTTTTAATGAACTGTTTAACTGCCAAATAGTAAGACTTATATGAAGAAGAGCAGCTTTTAAAATCATTGACCAAGCAACTGTTTTGCATTTCTTGACACACACTCGCATGTTGGAGACCATTAAAATCTATCTGAAGGAGGTGTCGGTTCAAGGACACTTATATTGAATTGCTCCTTTTGAAAAATATCTTTGAACAATCTTGCTAAATGAGGTCATCTCATAAGAGCTGGGTCAAGCATCAATACTTGTGTTACAAGGTTTTTCACTGTCACACTGTTACAGGAAGCGTTATGCTATCACAATCACACTTTAACAGGCAGTACTCCTTTATTTAGACATTTTCTTTTAGTTACAATAAAGCAAAGACACAATTGCGCTGTTCTTCCACCATAAAAAATCGACCGTACATCTTTGTGCCTCCTGGGGGTTTTTCTGCATCTTCCGCCAAGGCAACAGTCGTTAAGAGCCTCCCTCCCCGTTGCTAGGTAGCTAACGAGGCTGTCGCTATGTTGGTATTCCTCACTCAGCTTGAGTCGCACACTTGGAGGCAGAACAATTGATGGAGCATCCGTGGAAAATCCAGAGAAGGATCAGAAATAGACAGTCGCTGTGTTTGGAGAGCCAGTTATATGAAAGAGAACTTCTTATTCTTGTGCATCTACGATATGTAACATGAGCTCTCTCTGCAGAAAGCCTGATGCAACAGTCATATGATTAAACATTTAGAAGTGTGCACAGGCAGTGGTGTTTTATGTTTCACTTGAAAGCAGCATGACTTGATTATTATAATAATATATTTAGAGTTTGAAGGCAATAACGTTTATCATGTATCTCTGTAAAGAAATCAAACGGGCACCATGTCTTTACTTAAATGCAAAGTTATGGTGTTCACACCTCCTTCCATTGATGGCTTTTTCTTTAAGGACAACAAGGACACAATGAGGTGAGATTTCTCCGAACAAAAATAACAACAAACAGCTAACCAATCAGAGCAGACTGGGCTCTGGTTTCAGACAGAGGGTGAAAAGAGGTGCTGCAGCACAGGCAGTATGAGAATAATAAAGAGCTTTTTGAACATTAAAGCATGGAGACATGGAGAGACACTACATACTGATATACACCTGAACATCAGCAGGAGAGGACTCTTTAAAGTAGAGACACTACATACTGATATACACCTGAACATCAGCAGGAGAGGACTCTTTAAAGTAGAGACACTACATACTGATATACACCTGAACATCAGCAGGAGAGGACTCTTTAAAGTAGAGAGACTACATACTGATATACACCTGAACATCAGCAGGAGAGGACTCTTTAAAGTAGAGACACTACATACTGATATACACCTGAACATCAGCAGGAGAGAACTCTTTAAAGTAGAGACACTACATACTGATATACACCTGAACATCAGCAGGAGAGGACTCTTTAAAGTAGAGACACTACATACTGATATACACCTGAACATCAGCAGGAGAGGACTCTTTAAAGTAGAGACACTACATACTGATATACACCTGAACATCAGCAGGAGAGGACTCTTTAAAGTAGAGACACTACATACTGATATACACCTGAACATCAGCAGGAGAGGACTCTTTAAAGTAGAGAAATCAAAGTTAAATAAATTAAGGTTTAATTCAACTTAACGAGCTAATTCAAGAGTACAAATAACACTTTGTTTTGAAGGAGCTGCTCTGCGATGGTTTTTCAGAACCTGAAGACGAGAAGAATATGTCCTCTTTAAATTATTGTATTACAAAGAACCGAACAAATACTGAGAGAAACAAGCCAAACTATGGATGAAGTTCCCTTTTTTTAAGCAGGAAAGTGTGTGTTTAGAGCTGTGCTTGTTAACATGCACCAAGTTTCACCAAATGCTTCTGCAGAAAAATGTAAAAATCCGTATCTCTCAGTATATTGCTGTTTACATCAACTAAACCACCTCTAGTTGCAAAAAGAAGTGAATATGATTGATTTTAATTCTCTTTCTCCGCCCCCTCTGTGCAGGTACACCTTCTTCTTCGCTCTGTATCCGATGGGCGTGACGGGCGAGCTGCTGACGATCTACGCCGCGCTGCCGTTCGTTCAGAAGACGGGACTTTACTCCATCACTCTGCCCAACAAGTACAACTTCTCCTTCGACTACCACAGCTTCCTCATCATCGTCATGATCTCATACATCCCCCGTAAGTCAACCAGCGGATTTTTCCAGAGCCATAATTGGTATAATGTTAAATGAATATAATTAATTATTTGTGTAATCACACATTTACAGAAATGTTTGGCATTTACTGAAGAAGAGAAAAAATTGAGACTTGATTATGATTCCCTTATCCTGTAATTATGACTTAGCATTATTTGTATTTCATAATATTTTAATAATCTAATTATAATCATTATTGGATACAAAAAAAGTAAAACACATATAAAAAGAATTACCCCCCAAGAAAAAAAGTATATAATAAAATAAGTAATATCAATGATGCAGCTAACAGACATTAGTATATTAACCAACTTAATACATACAAATCTTCAAAAACATTAAACCTGAACAAAAATATACAAATATCAGCAGTTAATAATAATAACTATTCTAAAACATTTGTTTACAACAATTATGAAACCGCAGTTCACAGAAATGAAAGGGGAGCTATCATGCAAAATGTACTTTTTGACGTCTTTTATACACAAATGTGTGTCAGAAAATAAAACCCTTTCTCTTTTCCTCCGTACCCAAATCTTTTTAAAAAGGGGGCACAACCAAGCCCCCTTTCTTCTGGTTCTCCCCAAGCCCCCAGGAAGTGTGCCGGACTCTGAGGAAAATATTCGCTGTGGCCAAACGGCGGTACTGCACTTCGGTATCAGTCGCTGGGCCCGGAAACACTTTTTCCCATTGACTAACATTGGGAAAGAGACGTCTGTAAATCGTTGGATAATTGTTTTAAACTAAATAAACTACCCAGTATGAACACTTGTATAGCCCTTATTAAAAACACTCGGTCCTCAAGTTGTAAAATGTGCTAATAACGTTATTCTGAGAGTTATTCCCTCTGCATTATGAACGCGCATCTAACCCACGGGACCGCGCCGCCCGGCACGTTCATGTGACGTGTTCAGTACTACATGAGTTTTACCTTTACCCATGGATGCACAATAAGAACGGATGATATGATTATATGAATACTTTCGTGACGTTTCGCTCTCTCTCAAAAGTTGGGCCATTTTGTCTTCATGCGCCAATGAGCAACTCTCATAGGAATGAACGCTGTATCCAGTTCTTATTATACATCCATAGGTACAACGACTCAACGAGCGGATACAGATTTGCTGCCGATATGACGTAATTTCAGGTGGTGGACCCTAGAAAGTTTCTATCAGAAACAATGCCTGACGTGTTTTGGACGTAATCTCGTCTTTGTTTACATTAGCAAGCCTCGCTAACACTCAGAGCTAACCTGTACTGGAGAGCACATGTGTTTAAAAATCAGGAAATACAAAAAGGAACTCACCTTGTGATAAACCCGCAAGATTTGAGCTCCATACTGTTTCAGAAATAATCCTTGATGTGGTTTAGAACAGGATGACGTTTTCACAGCAGAATTTAAATGTATCTCCGGTAGAATTCTGATCAGGCATTAGCTCCGCCTCCTCTTTTTTTCTTTTTTTGAGCTAAGGACCCAAAATCTGCATTTTTTTTTTCTAACAGGGCTGGAATAGAGGGGTATGAGGGATTTCTAAAATGCATGATCTGTTTGTATTTTGAGCAAAACACATCGTAGACATGTTTTTATATATTTGTATATATCTGAGACCCATAATATATGCCTTTTTAAAACAGCATGATGGGTGACCTTTTAATAGAGTAAACCATATAAATACATACATGTCCTTTTAAACAAGTATCACAATGATGCAGTTCACAGGCATTTCTACAGAAAACAAAGTAAAAAGATAATTTACCTAAACAGAAATATACAAATATTAGTATTAAAAAATATTAAATAATTTAAAATAGGTTTAAAAAAACAAGTAAACCAATAAATATCATATAGAGACAGATACACGCATAAAATATGTATTTTTCTTATTTTAATAACACCCACAATAAATCCAAAAATGTGAATGGGCATGTGAATAGTTAGTTGTATGTCTTAATTATAAGAGACAAGCATCACATGCAGTAGATTACACAGTACATGTATACATAATAAAAAGTCCACTGAGTTTAAATATTCCAGATTAGTGTCTCCTCTCTTGATGCTGTTATTTTCTAGTGTAATGTTGAATTCACCTAGCCTTTTGGTAGCTTAAAGTGCTATTTTAGGCAATAGCATAGGTCTCAGATATATAAATATATATAAAAAACATATCTTTGAAGTGTTTTGCTCAAAATACCGAACAGATCACCCATTCTAGCCATGCCTCATATCCCTCTATTTCACTTCCTGTTTCAAAAGTGCTGATTTTGGGATAAAGCTTTAAAAAAGAAATGATGTTATACAAAATAAAAGAGGACAGTAGCTGCGGGACCCGGCAGCTACCGTCTAAACTAAATGCTGCCGTGATGAAATGCCATATCATGGATTATCAAGGATTCTCTCTGAAACAGTTTGGAGCTCAAAGGCTTTCTCTCTTGCCGGTTATACCACAAGGTGAGTTCCTTTTTACTTCCTGCTTCTTCACACACATGCTCTCCAGCACAGGTTAGCTCTGAGTGTTAGCGATGCTAATGTAAACACCGACCATATTACGTCCAAAACAGTCGGGCATTGTTTCTGATAGCAACGTTTCTGATTGGGCCGTGGGTCCACATTTCAGATATTACGTCATATCGGACGCAAATCTGGATCAGCTCCGTTGTTCCCCGTTTTTAGAGATTTGGGTACGGAGGAAAAGAGAGAGGGGTTTATTTTCTGACGCTGCGTGAGTTCCCCGACACACCGGGGACACATGTTGATGTATACAAGACATAAAAAAGTGCATTTTGCACTTAACAATTAGTCAGTATGTCCACATTACTGATTATGATTTACCAAAAATCTCATAGTGTTAATATTTTGTCCCCTAAGATAAGAGAGGACTGTATTTATCCCGAAGGAAATTGTTGTGCCAGTTACAACAATACAAACAGCAGCATAATAATACTCAAAGTCAACTTTATTGTCAATCTTCCAGTTTGTGTGTACAGACAGAGAGATCAAAATACTGTTTCCCACAATCCCGAATATAAAAACAAATATATATAAAAATATGTGTGCAAATATGTGTATATATATATATATACACAGTCAGAGACACATTTTTACATGTGCACACATTAAGACCTAAATAAAAACACAACAATCAATATATACAAAATGACAGTCACTTCAATATTTTGAGAATGTGCATTAGTGTAAGATTTTCCATCGAATGTGCAAAACAAACTGTACACTAACAGTGCAATAAAAAGAGCAATTAAATATCTACAGGAAACATAACCTACTGACTGATCTCCCCCTCTCCCCCAGTGTTCCCCCAGCTTTACTTCCACATGATCCGACAGAGGAAGAAGGTCCTGGGCCACGCGGAGGACTACAGCAAAGTGGAGTGAGCGAGTTCAGACACAATCTGACAGAAAGGAAGAAGAGAAACCAAAACAACCAGAGCCAGATCTATACACTGGCAGAAGATCAAATTATCAAGCAACTTTGTTTTTTTCCTAGCTTTTTGACCCAGGGGTTGTGTAGAAACAAAACATGAACAAGCTGGTGTTTTTAATACGTTTCATTTTTTAAGTTAGTCATGGAGTTGCTGTAAACAAGCTGTGTCTAACCGGTTGCTATGTGAGCGCGGAGCAGATTTCGGTCGCAGCTGAACCGATGACGCACTGATAGAAACTCCCCCGTAGATTTTCACCTCCTCATGGCCCCCCCTTTATTCTCGTTAAGTTTTGCTTTACTATGATGTAGACAGATTAATGTGAACACTAGTACTGACACTAGGTCGTAGGTTTTGCATATGCAGTGTTTGTTGGTCCAGTTTTTTTGTTCTGTCATTCATTTCAGCCACAAGTTCACTTACATTCCTGATTTAGTTCAATAAACCTTTTTTCCATTCATGTGCTTGCATGGTTTTTACGTTTAATCTTGTGTTAGTAGCTGGATGTAATTGCATTATTAATCTTCATTCTCCCAGTGATGAGTTGTGTCTATTACTTTCCCCATTATTTGATGTTGAAACATTATGAACTTGAAGTAGCCAGTATGTTTTCCCCATCATCCATTCATCCTTCTTCTCTTCATGCGATTGCCTTTTTCTTATATTATCTATTAAAGTAACTTATTTTAGCATTTATAGCTCCAGTAAATCGATACTTTACAAACCATGCTAATCAAAACACACACTTTCATTCAAGCTTTATTGAGCTCTCAGGCTTCACTCCATCTATAAGTAGTGAAAGAGGTGAATGTGTCGTAACAACGGGTTATCTAGTGAAAACATACTTGGCAGAACGTAGCAACAGGGTTTTCTGAAGAAATGAGCTTTGATAAAAACCGCCTCGTAGCCCAAATATATGTTGGTTGTTCAACTTTAAGGACTTAACAGATTGACATTGCGTTACTTAATGTAGTTAGCTTCAATATGAATCCTAAGTGACATGTCATTGCTTCACAAAGGGCTTCTGAAGGTAGCTAACTGAGCTTGTGGTCATGCCTTTTCAATGAGTTGAATCTAATAACGCACTGTACGAAGAGTACAGAACTGTGATTCATACTACTTCTACTTTCTTCAGGTTTTGTTTGGTATGTTGATGCAAATTCCATTGTGTTTGCTCGTTGTTTAAGGTCGGAGTATTAACCCTGAATGCTTGATATATATTTCGTTGGGTTCTGTTGCAGCTGATATGTTAGAGATGACCTTATCAGGCAACAAATATACATGTTATTGACCTCAATTACATTTCTCTGCATCAAAGAGAGAGCTTTAACCAACATGTGGCAAGCAGTTACTTATTCATTGGTCTGTTAACCCAAATTACAAAGACCGTATCGTCACATAATGATAGTTTCGGTTGTATTTCACCATATTTTAAGATATGCAATCTGATTTCTTTGATTTCTGCCTCCATGCCAGTGACTTGGAGGTGAATGAAATGTAGTTGGTAGTGTTTGCAGCATTTAAAAACAGCAGCATTGATTTCTTACTACTTCTACCTTGTTTGTAAAAGCTACATTTTTGATGCAAAATCAATGTTTGCTCATTTTTTACGGACAAGGCTGTGAAATGTAGGAGTTGTCATCCTGAATGCTTGATGTGTATTTCGTAGGCTTCTGTCGCAGCTGCTCCGTCAGAGAGTAGCATCAGGATGAAACTAATTATTCTATCGACAATGTTAAGTTACAATGTCACTCCGCTGTCCATCTGATTATATGTCTCTAACCACATGAGGTCAGCAGAAACAACATTTCCAGGTTAAGTTGCTTTTAAAAGTCTCTGTTCACCCAAATGACAAAGAACATCTTGTCACATAAAGATCGTTTTGCTTGTATTTAACTACATTTCAATATATGCAATCTCATCGGTTTGATTTCTGCCTGCAATGTCATTTGTACTGCTTGACAAACAGCGTCAAATCTCTAAAACAGTGTCTGCTAACTGTGCCTGTTTTTTCCGACTCTCCTTTAAGAAGTCCAAGAAAAGTCACCCGTCGTGCATCGATTAGTTACAACTGTGTTTGCTGAGTCATGTGAAAAAGGCTTATTCATCTGTGGTTTCTCTGGATAGTCCATGTAACAAGCTGTCAATAGCTTTTATTTGTTCCATTAAAACTGTCCCGTGAGGAACATTATCCACAGTGTGTGAAAAAAAGGGTGCTGCCAAAATATTTCAAATGTTATGATGTCACAAACCAAATCCCTTTCCTTCAAAATCATTTTGCAGAAATGTTAGAAAAGGATATCACTGCCGAAACCCTTCACATGTCTAAAAACTGTTGGTAAATGTAATGTTTTTATCCCCGTAGCTTCTTTAAAATGTGCTCTAACATCCATCAGTGTGAGCAGTGTCAACATCCTCTGAAGTCCATAAACCCGCTCACACTCCTTTACTCTGTAGCAAAGTGTGCAGCTGTGAATCTGTCTTTCTTTCCCCGTAAATGGTTGAGCATGACTTGGGATACTTTCTGGAAATGTCTTGCAGGAGCAGAAGTGCAGCTCTTTGCATGAAAGAGGAAATCTGGATGCCTGGAATGATGATGAGTGTTACAACCTTAAAATACAAAAGCATGGCATATGTTACTCCAGAACTGGTTCTACTTAATAAAGTTTTGATACAAATGTTTTGCATGGGGCCAGCAGACTTTGTACAGGTATGAATAATGAGTATATATTTACAATAAACCTATGATATGGTCAGCATATTCACTATTTTTCATTAAGAGTTTATACTTTACATGCACCGATACATATATAATGGAAGATGGTGCTATGGACGATTTGTATTGTACCGGTGAGTCATGGACTTAAGATATTGTACATTTTAGGCTTCACCGTCTGATACAAACCAAAGTATATTAAAGCCATTAGCCCCTCAGACTCTAATGAAAATGGATGATATGTATTAGGCAGGTCAGGGTGTGCACTTTTCAAAGTGATGGTGCCTTTCATCTTGATGCTGAGCGTATCACTGGCTTTTGATGTAAAGAATTTCCACAGCTGAATACTTAGCAGGCTCATGTGCAGCCAATCAGCTGACAGCAAAACAACAATCTGTGATAGTGATCAAATGGGGGAGAGTCACATGCAAATATATATATATACAGTGTATTAACAGTATTTGAATATACGCCGTGTTGGAAGAAGTACTCAGAACCTTTACTTGATTAAACTGAAAACACAACGGTTGTAATACACTCCATTACAAGTCCTGCTGTCAACAAGGGGCCATGTTATGCTTTTGGGGGGTTTCCCTTTCCTGTAGTGTTGTATAGGTTTTTGTGCATGTAAATGGTCTGCAAAGGCTCAAATCCTCCAGAGGGAGTTTCTGGTTTCAGACAGAGGGTGAAAAGAGGTGCTGCAGCATAGGCAGTATGAGAAAACTAAAGAGCTTTTTGAACATTAAAGCTTGGAAAAAAGTATATTTACCTCTGAAATGAGGATGTGGATTAAAAATTGAAAGTAGCATTAAATGCAAATACTCAAGTAAAGTAGTAATATGTCAAAAAAAAAAGTACTTAAAAACACAAGTAAATGAATCAAGTTAATTACCAACACTGAATCTCGGCTACAGAAAGACAAAGTCCTGAATTGCATTTGATAAAGAGGTAATCCAAAAGTAATCAGATTACATCACTGATTATTACTTTTACAGGTAACTAGTACATGTAATGGATTGCATTTTACGGTTACCATCCCAACCCTGCCTACAGTACAACACAGTACAGTCCAATATACTGGAAATAACCATTTCCAATGAATGGTAGTATCAAGCTGTGGCTATTTCTGTCTGAACACTGCCTCAAATAGAAGATTCAAACAAAACATCTATGTGTGTGTGTGTGTGTGTGTGTGTGTGTGTGTGTGTGTGTGTGTGTGTGTGTGTGTGTGTGTGTGTGTGTGTGTGTGTGTGTGTGTGTGTGTGTGTGTGTGTGTTTTGATTGCAAAGGTCGCTTTCCACCACGATGACTCATAACACTGCAGTGCTATTCATTTTCTCCTTTTTATGAAAAAGAGATTTAAACTGAATCTTCCCCCGTGTCTCCCTATAGTGCGGGTGAGGGGATTCTTATGATACATTGTTCTTATTGCATTCATCTTTCACACATTGTTCTGCTTATAGCCGTAATTCAGTCACTAGATCACACACGTTGTGAATATCTGGAACGCCTGATGCTATTTCAGCCGTCATGCGGTTGTAATTATGTTCATAACAACTGAGCTCCAGATTTGTTGTAATATTCACAACGCTTCAGATGTTAATTAATTATAGTTAGAACAGAGCTCAGCATTAATGATTATTCCTGTTCGGAGCGCGATGAGTATCCTTGTGTGTTATTCTGTGTATCATGTGTGTGGTTATACTATACCTTTAAATATCTCTAAAATATATCTGTGACTAAATATTTGTCTATGCCTTTTACTTCTTTCGTAATCTAATATAAAAGCAAGAAAGGATTACATCAATCATACTTTCTTCTGCGTCATTGTCTGAAACTTTTCCAGAGCTTATTATTATTTTACCCAATATGGTTAGATTTATTTCAATGCATTTAAATGGTCTGCAAAGGCTAAAATCCCTGTGTTCCCTGAAACACCTCCATTGGACTCCTTTGTTTACTTCTGTAACAAAATGACATCACTATGTACCACTCGCGCTTCTATTGACTAGCACTCCAACACATTCTACGTGATAGGCTAAGGGGCGGGACATCTCTAAGCTGGTTGACCAATCACAACAGAGCCGGCCAGCTAACAGATCAGAGCAGACTGGGCTCTGGTTTCAGACAGAGGGTGAAAAGAGGTGCTGCAGCACAGGCAGTATGAGAGAAATAAAGAGCTTTTTGAACATTAAAGCAAGGAGACATGTGAGACACTAAGTACAAATATCTACTTGAAAAAGAACATGCAATGTCCTCATTAAAGGTCCCATGACATGGCCATTTCTACTGATCATAATTCCATTGTTGAGGACCGGTCTACTAGAATAGATTTACATTGTTCAATGTTCCAAACTCACATTGGTTTCTCATACAGCATCTCTGTATAGTCTGTGTATTCTCTCTCTGTCCTAAGCGGCTTGTTGGAGCTCCTGCCCCCGCCCTCCCTGTGAGCCCACTGTGCTCTGATTGGTCAGCTCGCCCACTCTGTTCTGATGAGTCCATCACCGTTACAGCGGAACACCAGTGATTATGATTTACAATGGAGTTTGTTAGCAACCAGAAAATGACACCAGTAATGACAAGCAGATGAGAATGCTGCGTGGGGTCTGGATGCCGTTGGCGGGACGTTGCGGGGCTCGCTGCTCCGCCATTTGAGGCTCGAGCAGCGGACAGTGTGAGCTGGATTACTGGTGTCGTTTCCTGGTTGCTGCGTGGGGTCTGCGAGACAGCGAGACATCAGCTTGAGCACACACACACACACACACACACACACACACTCACAGCCTGAGAAAAGATAAGGCTGAGTGAGTGAGTGAGTGAGTGTGTGTGTGTGTGTGTGTGTGTGTGTGTGTGTGTGTGTGTGTGTGTGTGTGTGTGTGTGTGTGTGTGTGTGTGTGTGTGTGTGTGTGTAGCTCCACAGACTGGTCACTGTGACCAGGAAGAAAACAATGGAAAAAGAAAAATCTCCAACGAGGCGTTCTGGGGCAGCACAGACAGGTGTTAGAGTTTCTCGCTACAGGGTGTACAAGGGGACGGGTAATAACCGGAAAAGCATGACATGGGACCTTTAAGGTTGTCAGAGTGAGACAGCGTAGTCTTGCAACAGAGAGTTGTGAGTCCGCCTGTGATCTGAAGTGAAATCCTCCCAAAGGAAAGCATGCTGACAGACATGCGGTGTGCAGCTTTGTTGGCCTATTGTAAATGTTTCCTATCCACATGCACACAGTCCTCTGTTGTGGCGAGAACATCTGAAAAGGACTTTTGTTTAAAAGCACTCTTGGTTGCAGGAGCTGGCGTCATGGCGACACATGTGTTGAGCAGAGGTTTGACGCTAGCTTTGTTAGCGGAAATTTGTCTATCCATAGAATTGACACAAGGAGGATGATAATATCCTGAAGCTGACCCTGAAGTGAGCATACTCAGATTTCTTACAAATGATAGGTATTTTCCATGGAATTGTTGGTATGGAAGCAACTGGATAAAGCACTGTATGTGTAGGTCCTTTGGTCCATGTGTGGCCAACGTAATGATACTTTATACTCTTTCCATTTCTCATTGGAAACTGCTTGGGGATTACAGGAAAAAGATTAGAGGATTATACTCATATTCATATCAGTATGTAGTGTCTCTACTGTCTCCATGCTTTAATGTTCAAAAAGCTCTTTTTCCCCCTCATACTGCAGCACCTCTTTTCACCCTCTGTCTGAAACCAGAGCCCAGTCTGCTCTGATTGGTTAGCTGGCCGGCTCTGTTGTGATTGGTCAACCGCTTATGGCGCATTTCCACTGCAGCGGGTAGCTCGCTTTAAGCGTGCCGAGCCGTGCGGGCCCGTTTTTGGTTGCGTTTCCACTTGGCCTAGTTTTGGCCCGGGGCTACTTTTTCACCTTTTTTCTGGCCCGACTAAATCGTGGTTCTAGGGCCAGGAACAACCAGGCTGAGTCGGGCTGAGCATGCTAAACTAGAGAGAGAATCGCTGGCAACAACTACAACAAGATGAACATATTTGACCGTGATTTAATTGTAATACACGTTTCTAAATGATCCCGAAGTAACAACATACTGATACCGGTTAGTAAAAACCATGAATTAATGCTTTGACAAGTCTGCAGACAGACGGCAGGCGAAAAACCCTTTTAAAATGCGTGTTTTCTAAATGGAGCTTGGCTAAGCTAACGTTATATATGCTCCGACCGTCCACTCACAACAACGGCCGATACAGATATAAATAAACCAGCTACTGTATTCTCCATGACACAGGCAGTCTGTGGTTTGTACTTGTTTAACTTTTGTCTAGTTTCTGAACAGATATGAAGAGCTGTGAGCTCTGAGTGCTAAGAGCTAACGGCTGTGTTGTTTTTTGGGGCGCTCATTGAAGATGACGTCACGGTTCCGCCTACACTGCGTTACTACAGGGTTGCCAACTCTCACGCATCTGGCGTGTGACACACGCTTTCACTCTCAATCTCACGCTCTTATGGAGTCAGATTTGGGTCAATATTCTAGCGCGTAAAACAAGCTACTCACGAGCGGAAAATGTGCTTTTACACGCGCATAAAATGACCCTCGCGCGCAGATTAAACCCCCGCGAGCGGCTCTGCGCCCGCGAGCGGCTCTGCGCTCGCTCGCGAGAGAGACAGACCTCTTGCTTGCTCGCGGGAGTGTCAGCCTCGCGGAGTCTGTCTACGCCATGGATGTATAATAAGAACTGGATACAGCGTGGGAGGCGGGGCCTCATTCATTCCTATGAGAGCTGCTCATTAGCGCATGATGATAAAATGGCCCAACTTTTGAGAGAGTGAAACGTCACAGATTACCCAGCATGCCTGAGAAGTACCCGTATGTGCACTCATAGAGCATGCGCAACTTTAACCAAAATGCTCGTTCACATCAAGCACGTCAATTTGCGTACACGTAACAGCACCGCGCGTTCATGACAGCATGGTAATGGATTGTTGTTATCATGGCTTTGATATGAACGAGGCGGCAGTTAGCAGCTAGCGGCTAGCTAGTAATGATGCTAATGTACACATCAATCGTTATGTACTTATATTACGCTGTAACAGGATCTAGTGATATCCAACAGAGCTTCATTTAGCATGAAATAATTATTGCACTGTATATATATATATATATATATATATATATTTATATATAGCCTATTTATATACAGTGCAATAAGCTTCTTAGTGCAATACGAAGCTACAGGGACGTTAATAATGTCGGTAATATTAACTTTATTTAATACAACATTTACGGTACAAGATTTAATCATACAGCCCATGTAGTATGATAATGAATTACAGCAAACATGTGCAATATATCCATTATTACAGCTCCGTGGGGTGGCAGTAAGACGATATGGATCCGTTCTTATCCATGGGTAAAGATAAACGCAACTCACATTGGTTTCTCATACAGCATCTCTGTAAACTACGTGTATTCACTGAATTTCACTCTCTGCCTTTAACGGCTCGTTGTAGCTCCAATAGCTCCAGCCCCACCCTCCCTGTGAGCACAGTGTGCTCTGATTGGTCGGGACACGTAACTTGAACGTGCCGGGCGGCGCGGTCCCGTGGTTTAGATGCGCGTTCATAATGCAGAGGGAAATAACTCTCAGAATAACGTTATTAGCACATTTTTACAACTTGAGGAACGAATGTTTTTAATAAGGGCTATACAAGTGTTCATACTGGGTAGTTTATTTAGTTTAAAAAAAATTATCCAACGAGTTACAGACCACTCTTTCCCCATGTAAGTCAATGGGAAAAAGCGTTTCCGGGCCTGGCAACCAAACGGAAGTGTAGTACCGCCGTTTGGCCAGCATGAATATTTTTCATCTGAGTCCGGCGCACTTCCTGGGGGCTTGGTCTACGCGCGTGAAAAGTTTCTGGCACTTTGGGGCGGAGCCACTGGACCCCGGGTTTCAATCAAAGGATTGACAGCTGCCAGGAAACCCGGGGTTGCCAGGTTTGATAAATGCCTGAACTACCAAGAGCCGAGCAGTGACGGCAGCAAAATCTAGGTGCGTACAGCAGACAGTAGCTAGCAGTTTTCGACGGACACAGCCCACTGAAAAATATATTGTTTTATATCAAATTAATGTATATTACATTACATTACATTGCATTTAGCTGACGCTTTTATCCAAAGCGACTTATAATAAGTACATTCGACCAGGAAGACACAACCTTGAAGAAAACAGAATCATATATATATATATATATTAGCTGTACACTTTACGAATATAATAGTTTTTTATGGACAACTTTACCAATCAATCTCGTCCAACTGATTTTGCTGCCGTCACTGCTCGGCTCTTGGCAGTTCAGGCATTTATCAAACCTGGCAACCCCGGGTTTCCTGGCAGCTGTCAATCAAAGTCCAGTGGCTCCGCCCCAAAGTGCCAGAAACTTTTCACGCGCGCGTAGACAGACTCCGCGAGGCTGACACTCCCGCGAGCAAGCAAGAAGGCTGTCTCGCGGGCGGGCGCAGAGCCGCTCGCGGGGGTTTAATCTGCGCGCGAGGGTCATTTTATGCGCGTGTAAAAGCACATTTTCCGCTCGTGAGTAGCTTGTTTTACATGCGAGAATATTGACCCAAATCTGACTCCATACACTCTCACGCTGCCCAAACTATTCTCACGCCAAAAACAAGAATACCGAAGATTAGAAACGGTTTTGAAAACTTTTGTCACGGAGTGATCATCTTCTCAATAGAACATCTTTGATAATGTCTTCTGGCCAATCAGAATCAAGATAACGGCATGGTGTTGTTGCAGGAAGTCCCCAGGAGAATACTTTTGCTCAGAGCTATATAGAGAGAAGAGTTACGACAACGGAAGTCCAAAAACGGTTATCGTCACGTGGTTCATGTAGACGAGGATCGTTCCCCGGAAGTTCATGGCGGGCAATGTGAATGCATTAATAACAGGAGATAGAACTATGATTTTTGGTAATATGTAGTGAATAAAGGTTTTGATTTGCAATATTTATACAACAAATCGATGTGTATGTAGTTACATCAGTATTTGAAAAAGTTACATTTGCTAATATTTGAGGATTAAGATAAAATAAGAAGTACTTTATTGATACCAATTTGGGAAATGTTTGCTTTGCAGCAGCAAAAGACAAGGCATTGTACATAAGACAGTTAAAAGACTAGAATTAAACAATCGAAAATGTAAACATCTCAAATAGAAATAAAATAGCAGAAAATATACATAGTGTGAACAGCTATCTTACCTGTTAA
The DNA here is from genome assembly GCF_902827175.1 of Gymnodraco acuticeps. Classification (NCBI taxonomy): domain Eukaryota; kingdom Metazoa; phylum Chordata; class Actinopteri; order Perciformes; family Bathydraconidae; genus Gymnodraco; species Gymnodraco acuticeps. Next base: position 90,481 of record NW_022990278.1, on the reverse strand, counting down.
CATATACATGGTTAAAGAGCCTGTTGCTGTTGTTTATTGCTTTGAATTGTTTAAAACAAATATTATCTTCTTAAACTTGAATGGTAGTCAGGAGCATCACTTCCTAATGTTTGATATATTTAGAGGGAGGGAAGGAAGGTTTCAAAATTCTGATTAGATTAATTTCTACAATTTCTTTAATTCATGGTGGTTTCAGTAATCCCCTGGTAATTGAGGACATAAGTAATCTAAATGAGTAATGTCTTCTTTATGACTTTCAGAAAGGACAGGAGACCGACAGGTGCCTATCAATGATTGTCAACTGACAGTAAATAAATGGAATTCAATAAACATTGAATAGCATGCATGCAGTTTGTCTGTGCTTTTTCCTCCGTGTTGTCCTGGCATATAGTCTCCCCCATGGTTTGCTGTGCTGCCGGGGGATGCTCCAATCGCTCAGAGAAAGGAGTACACATATAAGGTTTCCCCACTGACACAGAGAGGAGGAAAGAATGGCTGGCTCAAGTCAGCAGGAGCAATTTAACTATCACAAAAGACAACAACAGCAACAACATATGTGAGGTAATCATATTTTTCACAAAACGAAGACCACACCATCGGGAAGCTTAACGTCTGTTTAATCAAAAATAAGGAACAGGGAGAGGCTTGCAAAGCTCTGGGAGTTGAGACTCAGGCTCAGGGTTTCATTGCAGGTCTTCAGGCTCCATTGAATCCCCCTGGGGTTCTTGTGCTGAAAGAGGGAGACAGGAGAAAGGGTTAGATACATCTAGCAACCTATAGGATGGGAAATTGCTGACCTATTTTAAACTTACCTTGTGTTTTCACTCTCACTTAAGTCCCTCTCCCTTTGCCATCAATCCAAAATCAGCTGAGCTGCAACATAATACAGACAGGTAATAATCAACAGAATCACAAGGACATAATATGACTCTGCTAAAAACACTCACCAATCAGTTACGTTTTAGTTTACTGTTTAGAAGTCTCAAATATCCACTCTAAATCCATATCAATAGCGATGTATCACAAAAATAGCTCTCTTCCTTATTATTGTGTAACGTTGACTATATTATACTAGCTTGAACTCCAAGATGGATATCCTCATTTCACCTGGTCACCACCTCCACCCACTACAATCACACGCCCCAATGTTATATTTAACAAATATGTAACTCCCTCCACCCCGGATAAAAGCACGTTAAGAAGCCCCTTTTCTCTAATTCCACAACGTTGGAGGAAATAACATTAGGAAAACGGATTAATAGGCTGTTCGTGGTTAACGTGTGTTGCTAACTTTATCCGGCATTCTAGCCTAATCTGTTATCTGTAAACGTTAAATATACTGATTGAAGGGATAATCCACTAACATCCTTTAATACACATGTGTAGTTAATTTGATTCAGATGTTCTGATAATATCCGCAATATAAATCTTTAAACGTCTTCTTACCTTCAAAAGTCCATCACGAACGGTCTATTATGCTGCAACCATAGACTGCTAGCCGCAGATCCTCTCAATCGTTCCCCGGAAGTTAGCGGCAAGCTAACTTCCGGGGAACGATTGAGAGGATCCACGATCCGCCATTGCTGTAAAAAACTGGTCCATTGGAGTGAACGGAGATGTCGTAACTCTTCTATTATATGGCTCTGCTTTTGCTGTAGTATATCTCTATACAGCGATACAACATTACGTGTTGATAGAAATCAACATGTAATGAAATAAGATCCCACGGTTTGATGATTGATAGGTGTGTGGGCTGTCTTTCATTTTGACACACAGAACAATGAGGGCTATCCACCCTTATCCACAATGTAAAGTAATTCACAGCCTCTTTCCTCTTCTCTCTGTGAGGAGCAGCAGGTTCAGCTTTCAGAACAAAGTAACACAAAATTAAAATGGCATTCATTTTTTTAAATATGTCGTGTAGTAATAGATTTATTTATTTTTCTTCTCAAGAGAGAACCAGAATGTGTATTTTATGTTAGTATTTCAAAAAATCTCCTGGGGGAGAATCCCCCCAGACCCCCTGCAGGGGTTGGGTTTTCAGCATCTCAACTCTTTCACCTGTGGAGAAATTGAAGGATTGGCTCCAGGTCGCCCTTTTTATTTACTACAAGACAAATATGCCTTTTTATTTCATACAGTTCAATTTGGATTGAGACAGGGAAATAATCTAAACCTCATGCGTGGCGTTTCACTGTCAAGGGGAGCGTGTATGTAATTACATTGCAAATACTGACACTGTATGGGTTATCCCTACCATAGATTACCCAACAATCCAGATCCAGCAGAAACGATAAAAAGTAAAAGTCTGCTGCTTATTGTTCTACTTGGCCAAAATAGAGTCAAAGAGTATATGAGAGTGAGAGTGTTAATTAATATATTTGGCAGTTTGGAGTAAGTCTGTAGATTTGTGTGTGTGTGTGTGTGTTTCATGTATAGGCCTCTCACGATCATTAATTTTGTTGGATATATTTTCCCGGAAATTATTGTCGGCAACGTTAGATCATTTTAGAGCACTGACATAATGATAATATATAATAATAATTCAAGTACATCCTTTCAAACTGCTAGTCACATCCTCATGTAAATGGAAAGTTATCGAGTTCATTTTTATTTATCGTACGATAAGTCAATGAATTGCTTATCGCGACAGGCACACAATAAAACAGTGGAAACAAACATGTGTTTGACTTTCAATAGTGAATGAAACATGTGTGTCCTTTATAGTCTGTGTCCAGTATTGTGTATTTGTATATATTGTATATATATCCTGTATATATGCTAAGGTCCCGTTGCTGACACGATAGCAGTCATTTTGTGCGCATATGTGTAATGTAAAAACCCATGATATCAAAATCTCACTCCAGCCAGGTACCCAAAGTTGGCAACCCTGCGTTACTATAGTAACTGCCCCAGTTCCTAAACTATAATGGAAGCGCAGCATTAAAGTGAGCCGGGCCTAATAAGGCCTAACCAAACCGAGCGAGGCCGAGCGAGGCCTGCAATGGAAACGCGCCATTAGAGATGTCCCGCCCCTTAGCCTATCTCGTACAATGTGTTGGAGCGCTAGCCAATAGAAGCGTGAGTGTTACATAGTGATGTCACTATGTACAGGAAGCAAACAAAGGGTCCAATGGAGCCGTTTCAATTAGGGGGGATTGTGTGGGAGAGAAACACAGGGATTGTAGCCTTTGCAGACCATTTACATGCACTAAAACCTATAACACCTTCTGGGGCCACAATGGACCCGGTGATATTATCCAAACCAAACACCCTGGCTCTCACCCTTCACATGCTTCGAATTGCACATGCTTTACAGATTCTGAGAGCTTCGATTCTCTTCTTTGTAAAAAGCTTTGAACAACATTTTTGACACAAAGTATGAGCTCTGGAATGCAGTTTGAAAGTGGAACAATCGCACTCTGACAGCAGGTCCACCTAAGATGTCCCCTAATTTCCTGACATGTTGGGCTGTAGCCTGTAGGTCTGGCACTATTTGGCTGAAAGACTTCATTCAAAAGGTCCCTACAAAGCTGAGACTGAGAATATGAGGAAAAAAAAACACCAAAAAGCATAGAGCTTCTTTCAACTGTACTTTTACAGTTCACTGTACACAGTTCATTGCTATTATTTATCTAGCATGCAATGATGTGTGATCATTTAAAATATTTGTATTTGTGATACGTTTAGAATTTCTCTTTGTTGTCATCCGGTCAGCACTCTGAATGCTGGTTTGCGTAACAAACGAGTTCTTCCTCAACATATTTAGTTTAAATTATTCGAACAGACACAAAAGCGTCAAGAAGTCATCCCTGAGCGTGTTAACTGCAGAAGAATCCAGAAAGGTCTTCTGCACAAGACATCTGCTTTACTACTGACCTCTGTACACAGTCAGATGCTTTCACATGACTGCAGTACACACAACAGTTGTATTGATTTAACATATTTTCCCACTAACCCATGATGTTATCTAACCACCTTGCCATGTAAATCAATTGGTTCAAAAAGGGATTTCATTGAGCTGAAAAGAGGTCAAGTTAGGACTTGTTGTTTTCTGAAAAGCTGCAATTGTCCTACTTGGAGCACCACAAACACAGTTTATTCATTTACATTGCAGCAGAACCTTTAACAGCAGACAACTCACAATATCTGCAAGTAAAACTGGAACCAACAGGTCAGGATTTGGGTGAAATAAACCTCTGAATAACTGTAGTTAACTCAGCCTGTAGCAACATTGAAAACGTGGATGATAATGAGATTAGGTGTGTGTGACTGTGTGTGTGAGGGTGTGTATTGAATGTAACACTCAGATGATGGCAGTAGTGATCTGTGTCAAATCATCTTTAGCCTCAGAGATTCAGCCGTTTCAGAAGCACATTTTTCTTGATATAAATAACCCTCAACAGCCTCCGAGAAGACCTGAGGACGGCACAGAGCGTTCATACATTCAAGAGCAAACTCAAGACCAAGACTAATTTGGCTTTTAGATTTATTTATTATAATTGTATTTATATTTTTATGTATTTATTTGTATTCAGTCCAGCGTCTATTGACTTCTTTCATTGACACAAAGTTAGCCTATATTTATTTATAACCTAGGAAAGGGGGAGGTTGTGAAACACTTCACGTATGTCAGTGCCTATATGAATACAGTTTGATTGACTGAATGATTGAACTTTGTGGTTTTAATTATTGTGCAAACATCCAGTGAGTGCAGGAAATCAGCAAAAGGTTGATTACGGTTTTGAAACGATATGTTCCCACGCTAACATGGTGCTGTTTGATTATGTGACTGCCCCACAGGGGAGGGGGGGCCGCGATAATAAAAGGGGGTTAGGATACTTAACGCTAACCTGGGTTCCCCAATACGAGCCCTTAGGACAAGTCACGCAGATAAGAATAAAAGGATGGACAGGGACGCGGCCTCAAGTTCAAATGTTTACAAAAGTTTATTATATAAATAATCAGGTAAAAGTTCAGTATTATAAAATGCAGATTAAAACTTATCCAGCTTCCCCAGTCGACACTAAGTCCCACGATTGAAGGCTGGCTCTGACAAGGAGAGAATAACTAGAAGAATTATAATATCACACATATAGTGATAGTTAAAAAGTGATTCTTCTGGCCAACTGCTGAGGGTTTCCCCAAAACCACAATATCACCACGTGTAGCTGTATTCAATTAACACTCACTGCAAATCACCCATATCTGCATGCTCCACTCCACAGTATGGCCCTGGATACACTGAAGATTACAAGTCCTAACAGCAGCTTCACATACCTCGTATAGGGGAAATAGACGCCTATCAGCACAAGAACACTCGTAATAGTCACAGCTGATTTGGGCGAGGTGTCAGTGGGCATTTAAAGTGTAGCGGGAGATGCTGAACTACGTACAGCTGCGGCGTTTTCCTTATATGGAAGGGCCAGCTGACTAAAGAAGGGGGGGGGGGGGTCTGACCAGGGGCGGTTCTAGGTACCCCCCCCCTAACACTGACCTCTGACCCCCCTGTGGCCCCCCTAAAAATGAAAAGTGAAAAAAATGAAAAATGTATGATTTATTACACGATTTATTGAATGACGGAATAGGCGGAACTAACGTTATTCGTCATTCTAGTGGGACCCATTAGAGCGGTGCACTCAGGACCCATTAGAGCGGTGCACTCACTTTCACTGTCCGGCTGAAGCGCGCAAAAAACAAACACTTTTCATCTCGGATCATCAGAGGCTGTTGCATCCAAGAAAGACTGATTGAAACCTACGTTTCGAGAGACTACCACGATAATTGAAGGTGAGTTAAACTATTGTATCCGTGTAATTGTAGATGTAAAGTAGAGATGTAACTGTTCATTGCCTTTATTTTTATATAAATATGATATGGTGTTATTGCAAAAATGGCACTATAACTTAAGCTGAAGCTAACAGCAATAACTATAAGATGTATCTGAAATAAATAAGTGTACTGAAACAAATACCAATAACTGTATTGCATTGTTTTCTTATGCGCAATTACTTCATACTGTCTAGTTCTCTTTTTCGTCCTGCATTTATTGTGCCCCCCTCAGAAAAGAACTGGCCCCCCAGTCAAATTGGTCTAGAACCGCCACTGGGTCTGACAGCTAATCCAGAAAACAGTAGCGCCGGCTACAATTACATATACTCCTGTGCAAATAGAGTATAAACTGTCAAACAAATGTTAAAAGTGTATTAAAAGTCTCTGAAGTGTTAGTAGTAGCCTTAAACAAAACTCAACTGAAGTATAAGTACCTCAAAGTACCAAGACTAAGGATAAATGCACTTTCCAACACTAAAAGCTCTTATGTGAGAAACTAAGAGAGCATTATTCACATTAATCTGTTGTTTTTGGTGAGTTTAATGTGGTTAGACCTCTTAATTCCTCGTATTCATTAACAAGAAATTGCATTAGTTGTTTGTGGGAGAGAACAAGCAAACAAGCAGTCATAAGACAAGCAGAGAAAACATGTTACACAACTCTAATCAAGATATATTTGTATCTGATTTATATCTGAGTTCTTCTTTTTTTATTGGCTGAGGACAGAGCTGAATGAAGATCCTGTTCTCTCGCTTAACCCATGGTGTTCGGGACTGTGGGACATTATTTAGCCAAAGAAAAACTCAGTGTGTGTGTGTGTGTGTGTGTGTGTGTGTGTGTGTGTGTGTGTGTGTGTGTGTGTGTGTGTGTGTGTGTGTGTGTGTGTGTGTGTGCCCCTGCCATTCCCGCACAAGGTTGCAACATTGTTGATCAAGTCAAGCTCAGACACCTGTCTGCTCTCATATTCTCGCATTATGTCTTGCGGGAACCAATCTTAATTGTGTGTTCACTTCACACTCTATCCCAGCTGCAAATTTGGGGCGAGACACAATAAATAAAGCTTCACCAGTTTGGGTCCTTAACACAACTGATCAAGATGGCCAAAAGATTCTCTGCTCAGAGGGCCTTGCAAATGATTCTGGAATAGAGAGAACCATTTGATGACGATGTAGGAAGAGGCTTCAGAATGTGAAGATCACATTTCTGAGAATTCTGAGTCCGACTGTGACTCAGAATTCAGCGGGCAAAAACACAAGTAGCACTTTAATTCATTAATGTGATCTAACAAATGTAAAAGGGCAAATATTAGCCATATATGCTGTTTATATTGCTTGTAATTGAGATGAAGTAAACATCTGTTGAGTATTTTAACATAAAATAGTTTGATTGTGTTGAATTGAAGCCCAAAAAGGCAGAGGGTCCACCAGACCCACGAACACTGGCTGAGTAACAAAAATATCAAAAACATACAAGGGCTGTGATGCCCCTGTGGGTCCATCAGTAGAGAGGGTATGGCTGTTCTGTCTGTGCTGCATTGGCTCCAGTGATTGCAGTGATTGCAGTAACTCAGGGCACCTGGGTCTGGTGTCCTGCAGCTATTTAAAGCCTCTCTGCTCCTCTCTGCTCTCCCCTGCAGACACATGGGTTTGGGTTGAGTATGAAGTATGGGTTTTCTCAGTTACTCCACATTGTTGCACTCTATGAATTTGGCAAATTTGAATTACTTTCTTTAATAAACATATTTTTCTACCCGTTGACTTGTTGTCTCCTCTTTGTTGTGGCCTTCTGAGCCAGGTTGCAACAAGGGGTAATGGAGTTTCACCCTTGTTGAAATCAAGAATAACCACACAAGGCTTCCCGTCACATGCCTCCAATTTACATTCATTAGCACACAATGTCAACTTAAATGGCACAAATGTTCTTTTCTCCTATGTAAATGACCACCGAGGAGTCATCGCATATTATCTGTTTACCCTCTTCTTCCTTAGCTCAGTGATCATGGTTTATGCCAGGCTTTGGGAGTAATGGATTACATGTAACAGGATGCCTGAATTTGCTTCATGAAAGGCAGGTTTTACTATAAATAAAATCATTTTTGACACGAAGTATCTTGGTTTCTTCTTTTCTAAGCTCACGTTGTTCTGTTGTCTTACATATACACTTAAATAAAAACATCTTACTGATATATCTTTTATCTTGTATTGATCATTACATTATCAGGTTACATTACTTTTATATGTTGATACTCAAATTAGGTGAATTTAACTGCGCCTAACGAGTACTTTTACTTAGAATTTCACTTATATTTTGATGCCAATACTGTTGTACTCTTACTAAAGTTAGACTTTGAACGCAGGACTTTGACTTGTAACAGAGTATATTTTTACAATAAGCAATTCATTGGACTACTTCTTCCACATCATACCCATTCATGCATGAAATGTCTATCTGACAAGTAGCTCAATACTTTAATTGATTACCAATATTTTGTATTAAAGGAGTGATTGACGACGTTAACCCATGATGCACAAAATCTGCATGATAGTGACAGGACTATCAGTGAGCATACACAACAGCCTTTTAATAAGCAAAAATAAATAAGTATTCATGTAGAAAAGAAAGAAGCAATGTGCTTATATTGTTCTTCCTGGATAAATAAAGGTTCTACTACTACTACCCCAAATAAGATTACAACATAATGAATCCAAACAACACAAAGGAAATACAAGTCATTATTTGAAAGTTGATAATTTTGTTGAAAGTTTGAGTTGAAAAGGCAAAGTTTGAGTTGAAAAGGCAAAGTTTGAGTTGAAAAGGCAAAGTTTGAGTTGAAAAGGCAAAGTTTGAGTTGAAAAGGCACCATCCACTTATTTTAAGCTGAAATCAGAAAATATTGTTTTATCAAAAAAGGTACATTTATTTTTTGTTATAGGACCCCAATTTGATTAACAATGGAAAACTGGGGTTCTCTGTCAACTTAAACACCCCTGTGTGTGTGTGTGTGTGTGTGTGTGTGTGTGTGTGTGTGTGTGTGTGTGTGTGTGTGTGTGTGTGTGTGTGTGTGTGTGTGTGTGTGTGTGTGTGAGTCAGGGGTCTCTCCAGCTGTGAGAACCGCCCATTCATCGAAAGCGGTCGAGGGTCTCACAGCCTGTCTTCAATTTGATTGACAGGTCTGTAGTCCAATGAGAGCTCGCCAAATCGTGACTCACCATTCGTCCTTTGCCAATGGAAGCTCGGCGGAGAGGCGGACTGCAGGAAGCACACTTGGTTGAATGACCATTAAAGCAGCAATCAGCGGTAAATGTGTTATGATGCCACGCTCAAAACACACACCGAGAGGATTGTCCGAGGCTGCGGGAACACGACACCTCTCCACCGGGTAGAAACGGAGTGAAACGCGGCACGGCTGCTGCGGACTGTCTGTGCGCCAAGGAGTCTGGCTACAAATCAAACCAGGAGTCGCTCTCTGGGGATTTGGGCAGTGATGGACAGCTGTTGGGACATTGCTTCGGGGCAGAGGTTGGCGATAAATTGACCGTGCATTAACACAGGCTGCAACATGGAGCATGGAGCTGTTTTCTGCAGGACGAGCAGCGGCTGACTTTCCCCTCCGATCAGGATCGTGATGATGCTTTTTATGGTGAGAGGCTCCCCCCTCCGTCCAGCCTGCATGTTAGGACAGTGCAGGTGCATCGAGACTTGACGGGACCAGCAACCATGGGATTCACCTTTTTTATTTCCCTCCGTCTTTTTGTATGGCCGCAAAGCCTTTCTATGCGGGAAACATGTCCGCAGATACAGGGTTCACAGCGTAATTGATGGTGTTGCGCCATGATCTCTGGGGGACTATCTGAGTTGTGTAATGGTTTTATTTCCTCTATAGGCTACAGCGCGCTCTGACGTGCAACCCCTCCATGGATGGTGGTTAATTGGGCCCAATGATGTAGAGCCAAATCCACCTGGAGTGGCTCCCCTGTGTTTCTACGCATGTTCAATTGTTTTTTTTAATTAATTCCCAGAGCTTTTCAGCACTATTGCTTTGGATAATCTCATCTAGTTTGGATTTTTAGATGAAAATGAGAGATTAAATGAAGGCAACAACTATGGAAAATCCAACGTTTGAAAGATTTATAATCTTTGGAACTTAATCGTTTCCTGACATTCAGCAACTTTATTCCCCGCAGCATTTATTTATAGAGGCACATTTCTGTCTGTTGCCTCCTTTTTATCCACCATGTCTAGATCAAACAGTGTCAGCCCACCCGGCGTCGGTGCCCCCGGGTTGAGGGGAGGGACCGAGCACAGATCAGCTTGGGGAGAGTCTGAGTCCGTGGCCAACGGGTGCCCATACTCAGCCAGATCCCCGCGCAAGAAGCTCACCCGGACCAACAGTCGGTGGAGGGAGGAGGATGACCTGGAGCACCGGCAGCCCGGCGGGCGAGCCACCACCACCACCGTCAGTAGGGTCAGCTTCAGGTCCAGGTCCGCTTGGCAGGACCATGGCGAGGACAAAAACCGTGCGTCGTCCCCTAAGCGTCCAGACGGCGAGGTGAGACCCAAGTCTGTGGAGTTAGGACTGGATGAGCGCAGGGCCAAGGCGAGGAGCGACGAGGAGGAGGTCATGCCCGAAGTAAACTTTTCCTTAGTGGCGTGCTGCACCAGCGTTATGCACATTTTCAAATCCAAGAAGTTCCAGTCGGAGAAGTTGGAGCGGCTCTACCAGCGCTACTTTTTCCGGCTGAACCAGAGCAGCTTGACGATGCTCATGTCGGTGCTGGTGCTGGTGTTCACGGTCATGCTGAGCTTCCACTGCTCCGGTGGCCCAGAGAAGCCCAGCGTGACGTTCGCGGTGGTGTTTCCCGTGGCCATCTTCCTCACCCTGGTTCTCATGGTGGTGTGCAACAGGAACGCGTTTCACCAGGACCACATGTGGATCGTGTGCTACGTGGTCATCCTGCTGGTGATGGTGATCCAGGTGATCGGAGTGCTGTTCGTTCGGCCCAGAAGTGCGTCGGAGGGCATCTGGTGGACCGTGTTCTTCATCCATGTCATCTACACGCTGCTGCCCGTCAGGATGCGCGCAGCAGTCGTCACTGGAGCTATTCTTTCTGCCATTCACGTGGCTGTTTCTTGGATGTTAAACGACATTGACAGCTTTCTCTGGAAACAGGTATGTGATGAGCTTTCTTTCTAATGATCTCTCTCTCTCTCTGTGCGCAATAACGCACAGCAGAGCTTTGGGCACTTCCTTTAAAGTTCCCTGCTGCTGCTCAACTTGTTGATGCTTAACAGTCAAATAGGATCAGAAGCAACTGTGACCAGCAGTGTGTAGAGGTGGGAGAAGTACTCAGATCTTGTGTAAAAGTAGAAATACTCAGATCTTGTACTTGAGTAAAGTAGAAGTACCAGAGTGTATGAATAGTAAAAGTATTGCAATCAAAATGTTACTCAAGTAAAAGTACAAAAGTATTGGCATCAACATTTACTTAAAGTACCAACAGTTAAAGTACTCGTGCAGATTGGCCATTTCAGAATAGTATTGAGAAGTTGGGACATTGTTTTCCTCCACAGTAGCATTGTTGACAGTCATTTACAAGAGTTACAACATTTCTTACAAATAGAATAGAATAAAATAAACATGAAAAGAAAACATTTACATATAAATTACACATGTACTGAAGAGCATCTACGAATACACATAATAAAATATACAGAATACATTTGAATTCTCCCTGATATACCAATTGAATATGATTATAATTATTGATGCATGAAAGTGTTCTCAAAGCTGCTAAAGGTGCAGCTAGTTTCAATGACTTTGTATACTGCAGGGTAGCTTGTGAATTTACTCCAGGTGGAACTAAAGTCTGATTTATATTTCACATCATTCATCCACATCTGTAAAGTAACTAAAGGTATTAGATACAAAACAATTTATTGAATTGTATTGGAGTAGAAGTACAAAGTAGCACAAATCTGAAATATTCAAGTAAGGTACAAGTCTCCCAAAATTGTACTTGCTTGAGTTAATCTATGTTACACCACTGCTAGTACTTTAATAAGTAGCTTGTTCTGTATTAGCTGATCTAATGGGCAGTGGAGAAATGTTGCTGCAAAAACCGCTCCGTACAGACTCTTAAAAAGGCTAAAATGACAAAGTGACACCACCTCCTGCTGCAGGGTTAATTCCTCACACCACTTTAAGGGTCACTTTTGTGTGTATTAAGTGTCTGAGTTCTTGGAGAGGGGAAGGTTTTTGCCACTTGTTTGGAGTGAGGTCATTTAAAACAAGTAGGCTTGAAACATCTAATTAAATGTGGTCTGACCGAGGTTAGCTGAACCACACTTGGGTTTTAAAATGGGCAATCTCTTTTGTACTTCAGTGGAGGTTGATTTTAAGTATTTATTTTTGAGTGAAAATGGTGGAATTGTGCTTAGAGTTCATGAGTCTGGAGTGTTGTTGTTGATGCATTTACGTTAAAGTTTATATATCGTATTCATTTGACCAACATTTGTTTCTATCGTGACATACTCTAGGCCTATATTTACTCGAATATTTTTGTTTGCATAGTTCCATTCTTTGTGTGTCGCCACAATTTGTAACACATATATATAAATATTACAATACTTGTATCACTGGGAATAAGCTCCATCACTATTGTGTTAACTCCTTTTATGATATGCTGACTTAACAGACATTTACTTGAATGAAAATCCTCAAATTTGCCTCTTTAAGTGTAGATTCTGTCTGATAGTTTTAGTACTAACCTAACAGCATTCAGGCAAACTCATGGTCATGTGCACTTTGGCTGACCAGCGAGGCATTTAGTGGAAACTAGTGCAGAAAAGATGCTTGGAAAAGCCCCTAAGGTCTTATCAACTCCTTAAGTAAATACAAAAAAAAGACATTCAAGTGCAGCATAAAATAAACAGTTTCCTTATATACAGTTGACTCTTTAACAAACATTAATTAATTAGCATTGCGCTACAGTGTTTTGTAGACAAAGACTTTACTATGGGATGTACTGTATCTGCTGGTTGCTATGGAAACTTTGTCAGCTGGCTTGTTGCCCCTCAGGCTGCAGAAGGCTATATGTTTTGCACACAAGTACCCCTCTCCCTCTCTCTACTTTATATATTACACTGTAAGATATTCTTGCATTTAGATGGAGTTTCCTAGAAACTATTAATCACAGACTCTCTCAGAGACAGTTGTGCTGTTTACAGGGAACGAAACGGGTTGTATCGGCTACTTTTCTCTTTCGTATAGCCCGTTCGTTCACACGAGGCCGTAACAGAACCGCGGAAACGGACCCCGCAAATGGGATAACAGGTCCCAAGGTGGATAGATCTGCAACCGGAACGCTCTGGGGGCCAAACGGCTCAGTGTGTACGCCCTATACGATCATTTCCTGATAACGATGAAGCCATAGCTACTGACAGTAGCTACTGATGTTAGTGCAAAAATCTACAGCTCCTCTACCACAACCATCAGCAACAAGTGGACATGGAGAACTACATGAACTACATGTTGCTAAATCCACCACAGAGAATAAACAGAAGGGCAACCAGGCAACCATGCTCAGGGGTCTTCTTCGCTGCTTTTGGTGTATTTTGTGGCGGAAGTACAGCGCCACTTACAGGCCCGGCATATGTACTACAGCTTCTCCAGCGGGTCGAGCGGTCTCGTGTGAAGGGACACGTTTATTGAGCCGTATCCGTGTGAACGGAAGACTTTTTTGATATCGAATTCGGTTCGCTTGCGTTCCCGTGTAAATGGGGCCAGTAACTTTCTTATACTTGACTGTAATTTGGAGGCATTTGTTAGATTGTAAATTATATAAAAAGGAAGGTCTGAAGTTTGTCCGTCGCCACCGAAAGTCAGATTGTTGTCATAAGGACTGTGATATGGCCATATACTGTCCAAATTATATAAAAATGTTGTATCATATATATTTTACCATATTGTTCCTCTTGTTACTTTCGTTTGCAAATATTCAGTTTCTATGTATCATGTATTTTTTATTTGACTAACAAAAACACACTTTACCATGTGGTTATTTCGTACTGAAAATGTTCTTGAAGTAGGAGTAAAAGTACTCATTACAGAAAGAAACAACAACTCTGGATGATAAATATTTAAAATGAAAATCAGAAAGTCTTCACATTTATCCTGCAGCTGATCAATCAATCAATGTTTATTTATATAGCCCAATATCACAAATGTTACATTTGTCTCAGTGGACTTCACAGTGTGTACAGGATATATGTATGACAATACGACACCCTCTGTCCTTAGACCCTCACAAACTTCCAGAGAAAACCCACAGTTTAAAGGAAACATGGGAGAAACCTCAGGGAGAGCAACAGAGGAAGGATCCCTCTTCCAGGACGGACAGACGTGCAATAGATGCCGTGTGTAAATCGAAGAGATAATACATTTTACAGCATATAGACCGAATGTTAGGAAATGCATGTGTCTGTAATAAGAAGATGAATCCACGAGGATGTCAGCAATCCTGTGGGAGCCATCAGGGAAGTAGTATGATGAGTCAGGCAGGACCGCAGAGACAGGTTCAGCCACGACTCGAAGTCCAGGACTCAGATCCAGTACTCAGGATAGAGGATCCAGGACACAGGACTACAGCAAGAGGATTAGCCTCGACTCAGGATCCCGGCGTATATGGAGACACATATCACATGAGATATGTGTCTCCACCTTTTTAACGCTGACCTTAAAGCAGGTTTCCAAACACAGATATGATTCATATTTACATAGTGCTTGTTTTATTATGAAGTGAAAGGGCAAACTGCAGGATAAATACCTGAACTTTAAGTTGTTTTGGTTGTTTGCCCTAAGCTTTGGAAAGACTGATTCCAGGTTGTTTATTTTTCTTTATCTGGGCTTGTAATGAACTTTCAGTGGATGGTTTCAGGGGAGAGTTTTAATGTGCTGCTGCTTAGTCTACATGTTCCTTATTAACTCCAAATGCCCCTGGTATTTGTTTTACAACATCAATACCGCTTTCAAAACATTTCTCCAGGGCTGCTGGACTTAGTCTGTAATAAAGGTGCTTACCTAAATGACTTTAATTTTCCACCATTATTTAAAGGTACACTTAATTGCATGGTACAAAGTGTGTGTGTGTGTGTGTGTTTCTGTGTGTGTGTGTGTGTTTCTGTGTGTGTGTACATTATTCTTTTGGCTGCTCACAAATGTAACTGTAATTATCAGGCCATGTGCTGCTTGTAAACTTTTTCTCTAACAATGTGGCTCTTCTAGAGTATTATACCCCTTGGACTCCTTTACTTCTGTTCCATAGTGACATCATTTTGTAACACTTGTGCTTCTATTGGCTAGCGCTCCAACACATTGTACGTGATAGGCTAAGGGGCCAATCTCTAAGAGGTTGACCAATCACAACAGAGCCGGCCAGCTAACCAATCGGAGCATGGAGCCATGTCACAGTAGAGACTTAAACAACTAATATGGAGCAGACTGGGCTCTGGTTTCAGACAGAGGGTGAAATGAGGTGCTCTTTAATATATATATTCTCTGAAAATAGAAAGAATTGTCCCACAGTATATCTGGACCTGTTATGTATCCAACTTTACAAAAAAAATGGTTGAGTTGCCGTTTGAAAACCCTGTGAAAGTACATGAACAGTCACAACTTTGTCACATGGTGAAAGGATTCTTACATCCTTTTTGCTTCTTCTTGGAATCTAATGTTTGGTTTCAGAGCTAAAACCCCAGCTGATGGTTTAGTTCTGTGTGAAAGGCATGTGACCCTGCATCTATTTGTATTTCTGCGAAAGCCACATTGTCATTCGATGTGAGTGTGTGGGAACGAGCTCCTGTATTTGTTGTTCTTTCCTCACCATGCTGTTGTTTTTAGCATATCTGTTTACATAGGAGCCGGCACGTCCCTCTGTTAGACCGCTGCTGCTATGGGAGATCCCAAGATAACAACGTTTCTTGTGTATGTGTTACCAGGACTATGCTGAGTTTTTCCCCAAGTCTTTGGAAAAGCACTCAACCTTGTGATCTTTCATCTGTTTTAGCCTGAAGGGTTGTTCCGGAAATCAAAACCCTGCAAAGCTAGGACAAGGATTTCTCTTTCTTTTTCAACTTTCATACAGGTGAAGTTTTGTTTTTAAGTGATACAGCTCTGAGCCATGGATAACTCTCATATGATCAGTCAATCTTTAAGTGAAGCACAAGTCTTTCATTGTTACTTTCCACTTCTCCTAGGCCTTTTACTGACAACATTAAAGTGCTAATCATGTGATCTGCAACACTTATTACTACATTCAATCATGGAGGCCTTTGAGGGAGGGGTCGCCTTTTTTCTTCTTCTCAATGTTGTGAGCTCAAGAAACATTGTTCCAACATTATTCCTTTTTACTCATCATCAATGTCAAGCAGGGGCGGACTGGGACTACAAATCAGCCTGGGACTCTCGACCGGCCCATCTCGGTACCGCAAGTAATTACCGCTAGTAAATTGTCAACTGGGTGGGTGCTAGTGACTCGTCCGACCGGCCCACTTCAGTACCGGCCCATCGGGATTCGTCCCGAAAGTCCCGATGGCCAAGTCCGCCCCTGATGCCAAGGCATAAATCAATAACGTCATGTATTTGGTTGATAACACGGGTGATAATAAGACACTTTTAGGGTGTATTTACACATATTATTAGTGTGGTGTCGTCTGTTTGCTGAAAACAAGGCCATTCAAACTCACTTTCTGTAGCTGAGGTTTGTAACGGATGATTTCTTAAGCATAGGGAGACAGATGTTTGCAGGTCATGATGCAGCACACACCTCTTGTCATCCTGTTTTTTTGTTTTTTTATTAAAATAACTTTTTAGAAGTTTGGACAAAGTTCAGGAAGCTATATCTGGGCTTCATCTAATTATCTTGAAGGTTTTAACTGCCTTGAATTGACTAAAAAATGTTTCTGTGAAAGTGGTTTGAAAAGGCTGTTGACACTATATATATATATATATATATATATATGCAGTTTATCATTCTGATTAGGTATGTAGCAGCAAATGTTGCCTTGATCTGAAGCCTCGGATTTGATAGCATTCCTAGAGACTTGGAAACAGCTTTTGATGTGTAAAATCAGTGGAGGATATTAAAAAATATCAGTTATGTGTCAAAAGAGCAAGAGCAATACAAATTCTAGCCAAGCGAGGAAACCAAGAGAACAAATCAAAGTAAAAACACTTAATATATCTCCCTTACACCTTCTTGTCTTTTCTCTTTAAAACAAAACATTTATGAGGTATAACGAAATGACTACTTAGCAGAAATAATCTTCAGTATGATCTGTTGCTGGTGACTTGCAGTATTGTAAAAAGATCTAGACCTACAGTGGAAATGAAGATACAATATGCTTCCTTTCCTCTCTGCCCTCTCTCCAAACGCACAGAGGACCCAGTGGTGTCAGGCGGTCTAATTGAATGGCCACTTGCTGGTAATGTGTTGCAACTCAAAACAGATGTCCCAATTATCCATCTTCCTTCACCTGCCTTCTTAAACCCTATCCCTCTGAGTCCTGCTTCAACACACGCTTTTAATTTCCCTCTGAGGGTCAGACCCTAAAGACACACCTTTAACCACTTTCCTCTCCTGCAGGAGAACAGGAAAAGTGTCAAATCACAATCTACGATACCATCTGATACCAGACCATAATACTTTTACTGTCAGATAAAGTCTAAAAATGTTCTTGCATCACAGTAAGCTTCATTTGTAACATCACCAAGGACACATATTAAGAGAGTAAACAAGGAAACAAACAATTAAAGGCGCCCTATTGTGCTGTTTTTAGTTTTCTATTTCCTGTAGTGTGTTATAGTGTTTTTGTTGCATGTAAACGGTTTACAAAAGCTAATCAGAGCAGACTGGGCTCTGGTTTCAGACAGAGGGTGAAAAGAGGTGCTGCAGCACAGACAGTATGAGAAAAGTAAAGAGCTTTTTGAACATTAAAGCATGGAGACATGGAGAGACACTACATACTGATACACACCTGAACATCAGCAGGAGAGGACTCTTTAAAGTAGAGACACTACATACTGATATACACCTGAACATCAGCAGGAGAGGACTCTTTAAAGTAGAGACACTACATACTGATATACACCTGAACATCAGCAGGAGAGGACTCTTTAAAGTAGAGTCACTACATACTGATATACACCTGAATATCAGCAGGAGAGGACTCTTTAAAGTAGAGACACTACATACTGATATACACCTGAACATCAGCAGGAGAGGACTCTTTAAAGTAGAGACGCTACATACTGATATACACCTGAACATCAGCAGGAGAGGACTCTTTAAAGTAGAGACACTACATACTGATATACACCTGAACTTCAGCAGGAGAGGACTCTTTAAAGTAGAGACACTACATACTGATATACACCTGAACATCAGCAGGAGAGGACTCTTTAAAGTAGAGACACTACATACTGATATACACCTGAACATCAGCAGGAGAGGACTCTTTAAAGTAGAGACACTACATACTGATATACACCTGAACATCAGCAGGAGAGGACTCTTTAAAGTAGAGACACTACATACTGATATACACCTGAACATCAGCAGGAGAGGACTCTTTAAAGTAGAGAAACTACATACTGATATACACCTGAACATCAGCAGGAGAGGACTCTTTAAAGTAGAGACACTACATACTGATATACACCTGAACTTCAGCAGGAGAGGACTCTTTAAAGTAGAGACACTACATACTGATATACACCTGAACATCAGCAGGAGAGGACTCTTTAAAGTAGAGACACTACATACTGATATACACCTGAACATCAGCAGGAGAGGACTCTTTAAAGTAGAGACACTACATACTGATATACACCTGGACATCAGCAGGAGAGGACTCTTTAAAGTAGAGACCCTACCCTACATACTGATATACACCTGAACATCAGCAGGAGAGGACTCTTTAAAGTAGAGACACTACATACTGATATACACCTGAACATCAGCAGGAGAGGACTCTTTAAAGTAGAGACACTACATACTGATATACACCTGAGCATCAGCAGGAGAGGACTCTTTAAAGTAGAGACACTACATACTGATATACACCTGAACATCAACAGGAGAGGACTCTTTAAAGTAGAGACACTACATACTGATATACACCTGAACATCAGCAGGAGAGGACTCTTTAAAGTAGAGACACTACATACTGATATACACCTGAACATCAGCAGGAGAGGACTCTTTAAAGTAGAGACACTACACACTGATATACACCTGAACATCAGCAGGAGAGGACTCTTTAAAGTAGAGACACTACATACTGATATACACCTGAGCATCAGCAGGAGAGGACTCTTTAAAGTAGAGACACTACATACTGATATACACCTGAACATCAGCAGGAGAGGACTCTTTAAAGTAGAGACACTACATACTGATATACACCTGAACATCAGCAGGAGAGGACTCTTTAAAGTAGAGACACTACATACTGATATACACCTGAACATCAGCAGGAGAGGACTCTTTAAAGTAGAGACACTACATACTGATATACACCTGAACATCAGCAGGAGAGGACTCTTTAAAGTAGAGACACTACATACTGATATACACCTGAACATCAGCAGGAGAGGACTCTTTAAAGTGGAGACTCTACATACTGATATACACCTGAACATCAGCAGGAGAGGACTCTTTAAAGTAGAGACACTACATACTGATATACACCTGAACATCAGCAGGAGAGGACTCTTTAAAGTAGAGACACTACACACTGATATACACCTGAACATCAGCAGGAGAGGACTCTTTAAAGTAGAGACACTACATACTGATATACACCTGAACATCAGCAGGAGAGGACTCTTTAACATACTATCACAATCACTGGAGACAATGTGTTCAAGAGCCTTTAATGTACATTTGATTATTTCATTGTAGGATTGACTGGTGCACAGTAGAGTTCTTCAGTCTAATCGTCAGACCCTGTATATCTGATTTAATGGTAACTATTGATACGTGGTTCATCTAAACATCAGATTTCACATCCTTTGGTTCAGCGTTGAAAATACACAGTTGTTCCAGCTGCTGTTTGCTTTGATTAATCATATTTTAGAGAGAGAGTTCCCTTGGAGGCCGAGGATGCTGCTGTTTTGGAGATCATATTTGAACCAAACATGGATGAGTACTTTTCAGAAAAACACTCCTGACACACTCCCCTGTGAGTCCAGAAAACTGCTCTTGTAGCTTAGCAACAGATTTTATTTCACAAACACCATCAAGCTCCTCTTAGTGCCACCCCGGGAACACCTGTGTATTTTCTACCGTCCGTTTGTGTGTACTGCGTCAAAAGGAGACATGACTTCACAAAGCATTACTGCCCCTCTGCACTTTGTTGGTTTTCACAGGAAGTGGAAAATATGCACTGAATTATTTTTAGATATCGGCCAAAAATATTTGTTTATGTTAAAGAGGCCCTTTTATGCTTTTCCCTTTCCTCTGGTGTGTTTATATAGGTTGTTGTGCATGTCAATGGTCTGCAAAGGCTAAAATCCCATAGTTGTTGAGTGCCATTGGACTCCTTTGTTTACTTCCATAACATAGTGAGATCTCTACGTAACACTTGTGCTTCTATTGACTAGCGCTCCAACACATTGTACGTGATAGGCTAAGGGGCGGGACATCTCTAAGCTGGTTGACCAATCACAGCTAACCAATCAGAGCAGACTGGGCTCTGGTTTCAGACAGAGGGGGAAAAGAGGTGCTGCAGCACAGACAGTATGAGAAAAATAAAGAGCTTTTTGAACATTAAAGCATGGAGACATGTAGAGACACTACATACTGATATACACCTGAACATCAGCAGGAGAGGACTCTTTAAAGTAGAGACACTACATACTGATATACACCTGAACATCAGCAGGAGAGGACTCTTTAAAGTAGAGACACTACATACTGATATACACCTGAACATCAGCAGGAGAGGACTCTTAAAGTAGAGACACTACATACTGATATACACCTGAACATCAGCAGGAGAGGACTCTTTAAAGTAGAGACACTACATACTGATATACACCTGAACATCAGCAGGAGAGGACTCTTTAAAGTAGAGACACTACATACTGATATGAACCTGAACATCAGCAGGAGAGGACTCTTTAAAGTAGAGACACTGCATACTGATATACACCTGAACATCAGCAGGAGAGGACTCTTTAAAGTAGAGACACTACATACTGATATACACCTGAACATCAGCAGGAGAGGACTCTTTAAAGTAGAGACACTACATACTGATATACACCTGAACATCAGCAGGAGAGGACTCTTTAAAGTAGAGACACTACATACTGATATACACCTGAACATCAGCAGGAGAGGACTCTTTAAAGTAGAGACACTACATACTGATATGAACCTGAACATCAGCAGGAGAGGACTCTTTAAAGTAGAGACACTACATACTGATATACACCTGAACATCAGCAGGAGAGGACTCTTTAAAGTAGAGACACTACATACTGATATACACCTGAACATCAGCAGGAGAGGACTCTTTAAAGTAGAGACACTACATACTGATATACACTGAACATCAGCAGGAGAGGACTTTTTAAAGTAGAGACACTACATACTGATATACACCTGAACATCAGCAGGAGAGGACTCTTTAAAGTAGATACACTACATACTGATATACACCTGAACATCAGCAGGAGAGGACTCTTTAAAGTAGAGACACTACATACTGATATACACCTGAACATCAGCAGGAGAGGACTCTTTAAAGTAGAGACACTACATACTGATATACAACTGAACATCAGCAGGAGAGGACTCTTTAAAGTAGAGACACTACATACTGATATACACCTGAACATCAGCAGGAGAGGACTCTTTAAAGTAGAGACACTACATACTGATATACACCTGAACATCAGCAGGAGAGGACTCTTTAAAGTAGAGACACTACATACTGATATACACCTGAACATCAGCAGGAGAGGACTCTTTAAAGTAGAGACACTACATACTGATATACAACTGAACATCAGCAGGAGAGGACTTTTTAAAGTAGAGACACTACATACTGATATACACCTGAACATCAGCAGGAGAGGACTCTTTAAAGTAGATACACTACATACTGATATACACCTGAACATCAGCAGGAGAGGACTCTTTAAAGTAGAGACACTACATACTGATATACACCTGAACATCAGCAGGAGAGGACTCTTTAAAGTAGAGACACTACATACTGATATACAACTGAACCTCAGCAGGAGAGGACTCTTTAAAGTAGAGACACTACATACTGATATACACCTGAACATCAGCAGGAGAGGACTCTTTAAAGTAGAGACACTACATACTGATATACACCTGAACATCAGCAGGAGAGGACTCTTTAAATTAGAGACACTACATACTGATATACACCTGAACATCAGCAGGAGAGGACTCTTTAAAGTAGAGACACTACATACTGATATACACCTGAACTTTTAAGTCTATCAATCATCATAAGGGCTTGATATTAAGCATCCCTTATCCCACCGTCCTTTGTGCCTGTAGTAGTGGGTACAAAAAAGAAGAATATAGGAGCTGCAGGAAGACAGCAGCTGGCTAACATCAAGTCTGTTTAACATGCAGTCAGAGTTGACTACTTTTGCTTTTAACATGTCACTTTTCACTGAGCATACTTTCTGGTCAGAGACTCCGGGAAATGTTTATGAAAACTGGTTGTTTGAGCTTCAGTTTAGATATTTTCTCCCAACAATAAAAGACAATGCTTCCTCTCTTCTTAATGTCTTCCTGTTGTTCTAATTACGATCAAATTGACAGTGAAATTTAAAGCCGATTGTTTCCACTTTGTTATGTTTCCGCTGTGGTGAGCTGAGCAACACTTGGCTGTTGGGCTTCATTCTGCTCATCTGACGTTCATTAACTTTGAATTCCTGCGTAGCAAACAAACTAATTAGACTCATGGTGCTATTATTTGCACGGGGAATTATAAATAATTATAGTACGCATCTCTAATATGGAATTATTAGTGGAGCGAGGTAAATCATCGGAGAGCGCGTTATGTAATCGTATGATTCTGGTTCCTCCCGACCAGCCCAGTTTCTGATGGTTATTGTTATTATTGCAAAAGCACTTATTATTGCAAAAGCCTTTCTGTATCCACTTCAGTCTCACAATGTTTTTTTGTTAGCTGTTTTCTATGAAGTATTGTTCACTCTACTGAAGCAGGATGTTATCCACAGCTTACACTTGAAACCCATCAGGCAACCAGAGTCTTTACCATTTATTCATGTGTGTTTTTCATGATGTACTGTTCATCTGTAATCTGGGTTAGGAGGGTTACTTTAAAAATGTATTCCGTTACAATTACTAGTTACCTGTAATGTAACTTGATTACTTTCCATTGCTTTTGGATTACCTAAATATGAAATGCAGTGCAAATAAAGAAATGGAAATAACAACTAGATGTTTTTCATGTTAGACGACAGAACAATGGGACCTTAGAAAATAAGAAACCAAGATATTTAGTATTAAAAATGATTTTATTTATAGGAAAATCTGTCTTTCATTAAGCATATTCAGCGAGAAGCCTAACACCAAGAATGAAACACATGATACTACAGTAGGGCTGAAC
The DNA here is from genome assembly GCF_902827175.1 of Gymnodraco acuticeps. NCBI lineage: Eukaryota > Metazoa > Chordata > Actinopteri > Perciformes > Bathydraconidae > Gymnodraco > Gymnodraco acuticeps. Next base: position 66,964 of record NW_022990278.1, on the reverse strand, counting down.
GATTAATCGATTTGAAATCGAAATCGCGATTTGAAATGATGCGATTATCAAATCGCTAAGCCTGCAATTTATTTATTTTTTTGTTCTTCTTGTGTGTGAGTCATCCACACCAATCAGAAGTGCTGTGCTCCACATGTACCAGCCATTGTTAACCAATCAGAAGTGGCCCCTGATAGAAGGTGACAGACAGATTGATCCAATCAGCTGCCAAGTATTTTTGAAAGTGCCTGCCCTTTCCAAATGGCTTCCGAAGGAGCTCTCCTAGATGGTTTGGTGAAACAAAGCATCTGAGTCAGGTTAGTAATGCTCCATCACATGTTTCTATTACAGGGTGAATCTTAAACTGAAGCGACTCTGAAAGTTTCAGGAACAAAGATTCTCTCTCTTTTTGATCCATTTCTATAAAAACCTGTCTGAAAATGAGCTGATCAGATTTTGGCCACTTTATGATGTCATAACGATGTTATGTCTTGTGTAACCATTAGCCAATCACCAACCAAGGTAACCCCCCCCCCCCCCCCCCCCCCTTATCACCTGAATCTCCTCCTAGAGCACCATTAGCCGCTTTCACACTAAGTACTTTGCCGTACTTAGTTCCCAGCACTTAGTACCCCCATGGCACTTAGTACAGATCGCGTTCACACCGGAATAAGTTCCCCGAGGGAAGATTACGCAAATCAAGCCGCTGACGTCACTTCTTCTTCTGCTTTGGGTTTACTGGCAGGCCGCAAACAACTTCACGGCGTATACTGCCACCCGAAGTCCCCGGCCGGAAGTCCCCGGAGTTGGGGACTGGCTTCAGTAGAAGCTGCTGGGATTCCCAGCAGCTTCTACTGAAGCCTTCCGAGTAAATCTCCAGAACGCCGACACCTCTTCATCTCCACCGCTCCCATGTTTTCTTTTGTGTTGCTATAAGTTACTATCTCTCCGTTGGTGCGCGGGGCTAATGCTAATAATGCTAATGCCAGCAAATACAATGACGGCTTCACAAAACTTTTCAGAGTTTTACGGGGCGTGGTTTGCAATTCACCCAGCCAATCGAAATTGGTACTTTGTTCTCCCCAGGATAGTACCACCTCTCTAGCAGGCACTAAAAATGGGGGTAAAAGTTCTCGGAACTAAGTTCTCTTTTTGGTGTGAACGCAAAATTCCAGGCACTAACGGAACTAAACGGGAAAAGTACGGCAAAGTACTTGGTGTGAACGCGCCTATTGTGTTCTTTTTAACCAAATGTCTCTCAGAGGGGCGTGGGGAGGGGCTCCTTATTTTCATCTAAAGTAACAGAGAATCAGCACTTTTGAAACAGGGTTGAAACAGAGGGGATTATGGGTAATGCTGCAATGATCTGTTTGGTGTTTGGAGCCAAACACTTCAAAGACATGTTTTGTATATATCTGAGACCTATAAAGTAATGAAAAACAGTATAATAGGGGACCTTTAATGTCCCAGCCTATTCTGTGGTAATTGTCATTGTTAACATTACTGATGATGCTTAATGTCCTCATGAAACACTGTGGTTTAAACGGTTCTCAGATGTGAAGTAACATTTCTCATGACAAACCACAGAGATACAATATTGGCCTATAAATATTTTCCCCGGGAAGTAAACAGTTCTCACCCACAGACATTTTACTATAGCACGTCTTTATTTATGGAGCACATAAGAAAGTCAAAACATCCGTCAAATAAACAAACGAGATGTTTCTTTTGTGGGAGAAGTGATAGAGCTGTATTGGTCACTAAATACATTTAATTGAAAAAACACATATCAATGAGTGGTGACACAACATCCTCTATTACCAATACAATGTTTTTAATGAGAATACATGCGATCACTTTTCTTTCTGAGGAAGGAGGAACATTACCATCTGTATTAACTTAAAGGAAACATTTCCTCCTCATCTGTTTCTGAGCAAAACTATCAATCTCCTTATTAAAATACAAGGAACTGACCAGATTGTGAGATACTACAGTTTATGTAAGAAAAACCTCTTGTTCATCTCCTCAGCTTCTCCACATCCTGTGAGCGAACACATCTCTGGATAACATCGCTCAATGACTTGTCTGTACTCTAATGACCATCTGTATCTGCTGTCGTATATTACATTTCAAAGTCCTTTGCTAAATCATTTCGTTTTTTCTTTTCCTACACGTTCGATAAAAGCCATGGCGGGTTTCTGCTTCAACTAACTTTTGTTAGACGTGTTGTATAAAACACAGATTATCCGTAAACATGTCCATGAGTGGCCAGAACAAGCGTTATTAAAGCTTCTTGGTTGTGTCTTTTTAAACTCTCATAATCTGTGCTGTGTTGTTGAAGAGGCCCTATTATGCTTTCTGAGGTTTTCCCTTTACTATAGTTTGTTATGTTTTAGTGCATGTAAATGGTCTGCCCCCCTCTGCATGAAACGGCTCCATTGGACTCCTTTGTTTACTTCCGGAAAACAGTGACATCACTATGTAACACTCACGTTTCTATTGGCTAGCGCTCCAACACATTCAAGAGGCTCTTGTCTGCATTTTGGGGGTTTTCCTTTCCTGTAGTGCCTTATACAGGTTTTTGTGCATGTAAATGGTCTGCAAAGGTTAAAATGCCGAAGTTCTCTCCCTCCAAACGCCTCCATTGGAATCCTTTGTTTACTTCTTGAACAAAGTGACATTATTGTCTCTTTCACACAACGCGTTTTCGGCTCCGGCTCGGAGCTGGAGCTGAAAAGTGCCGGTTTTTCCTGTTCACACCGCAGCTGCGCCGCCTCTTAGCTCCGGAATCCGGTTCACTTCCAGCTCCAAAAAATTGTCGGTCTAGAGGCAAGAGCGTCGGAGCTAAGAGGTGGCAGGAAACTAAACCCACCTCCCCTGAACATGGGTCGACTGTCATGCCTTCCTACAAGCAGTAGTGCTTATAAACACACTTTATAAAGTCAGGCAACACTAACCAGGCTTCGTGTGATTCTGTTTATTTGTACCTTACTTTGACCATCCGTTCACTGTTATTGATCATTGTGGAGAGAGGCAGACGTTTTGTTTTGTATTATAGCAACTATCGGATGGAATCAATACATGGGCTGCACAGGTAGTAGAATCCTAATAAAAATACGCCTGTAAAATGTGCCTGTAGAAAACGGTTTATGCCACAATAGGATAGCAATAGCAAGTAGTCAGTTTAGCTTCGGTTGCTATGCTAACATCACCCATTTTATACCAGAGAAACTTTCATAACAGCGTTGTGATGCCAAACAGCGTCAATTCAGAATGACACACATTCACTTAAGGGGAATTGGGGATATGTATCAGCTGCTTGTGTGAGTCGGACAGTGAATACCTTAGAGCGGCCGCTGTAGTGTGAGCTAACCGGGAGCTAACGGGAATACATTCCCGTGGAAGAGCAGCCAACACTGCAGCGGTCGGTAAATGCTGCAGAAACACATTAATAAACAATGAACCACGGCACTCTGGAGCAAAGTATAAGGTTGGAGAAGTCGTTATTTAATTTAATCTGGCTTCGTGTGATTAAAAGCAACACGATCATCGACCCGACGCAGTTCCCCGTTGTTGTTGTGAGCGCCGTAACGCCGTTGGGGAGCAAATCAACGATGTAAACGGTGACGTCATGACGCAGCAGCGGCAGCACCAGTCGGGCTCTGGGCGGTCTGAACAGAGCGGGAGCAGAAAAGGGAAACCGGAGCTGAACCAGAAAAGCTCTAGCTCGGAGCTAGAAAGGGAAAAGCGCTGGTGTGAAATGTAACACTTGCGCTTCTATAGCGAGGCGAAGTCCCGCCCATATACCTCCGACCCAGGGAACCTTATTTCGGAAAAGATTATCTTTCGATCCCGTTTAAATTGTGCCACTAATTACACATATGATGTTTGTCAATCTTAAACAATAATTTCCGTGTCAAAAAAGTCAGTTTGTCGTAAAACTGTTGAAATATAAGACTATGAAAAATACGCCACTAGAAAGACTACAAATCCCAGAGTCCCGGTCCCGCATGCTGGCTCTTACGGAACCGACTAACTCCCCTTGTGTGTATGTACAGCTCTCAACGCGCCCAGACTTGAAGTGATTTTCACCTCTTTGAATACTTTCCGCCTCATTCAGAAAGAAAGAAGTGAAACGTGACGGCCGTCTGGGTGTGTGGTGCGAGACGGGAGATGTAGTTCATTGAGCGGCTTCACACAAAAAAAGTGTTACTTCACAGTTTTACGACACATTTAAAAAATGTGACTTGTAAAATTATCTTTTAAATTGACAAACATCATATGTGTAATTCGTGGCACAATTCAAACGGGATCGAAAGATAATCTTTCTCTCCATTGACTTCAATACATGATTTTTCAGAAATAAGGTCCCATGGAGCTCCCCGGAAAGGGAGGGACTTCGCCTCTCTATTGGCTAGCGCTCCAACACATTGTACGTGATAGGCTAAGGGGCGGGACATCTCTAAACGGTTGACCAATCACAACAAAGCCGGCCAGCTAACCAATCAGAGCAGGCTGGGCTCTGGTTTCAGACAGAGGGTGAAAAGAGGTGCTGCAGCACAGGCAGTATGAGAAAAATAAAGAGCTTTTTGAACATTAAAGCATGGAGACATGTAGAGACACTACATACTGATATACACCTGAACATCAGCAGCAGAGGACTCTTTAAAGTAGAGACACTACATACTGATATACACCTGAACATCAGCAGGAGAGGACTCTTTAAAGTAGAGACACTACATACTGATATACACCTGAACATCAGCAGGAGAGGACTCTTTAAAGTAGAGACACTACATACTGATATACACCTGAACATCAGCAGGAGAGGACTCTTTAAAGTAGAGACACTACATACTGATACACACCTGAACATCAGCAGGAGAGGACTCTTTAAAGTAGAGACACTACATACTGATACACACCTGAACATCAGCAGGAGAGGACTCTTTAAAGTAGAGACACTACATACTGATATACACCTGAAAATGAGCAGAATAGAGCCCCTTCTAATTTTGTGCAGTGACTATTTTAAAATGAGCTCTTCCTCCGCCTGCTCGTGTTCCATGGCTTTGTATTTTTTGGAGTTTTGAATGTATTAATTGTGTGAGGTTAACAAAGCTCCACCAGTTCTTTGTATAGAAGAAATCCATTATCCTAAACGAGGCTTCAGCAAATGAATCATGCTGCAGAATGGAAATCCAAAATAATTTTCAATTGTATTCAAGAGACCGCTCACCTTTTTAATAACATAAAAACATACTTCCTGGCTTATGTAGCTGTGTTGGTTTGGTTTTGATGTGGACAGGTTTATTTATGGCATCTCAACAGCTCTCTGCTGCATTCACATTAATGTGACAAGTACAACAACAAGTATGAAGCACCATGGAGTTATTTTTTGTTAACGAATGGATCCTGGGTTTGTTTGTTCTCTTTCACAAAGACATGAGACGTTTTATACTCTACGTTTCTGACCGGTATCACAGCGTTTCAATGATCTACAGGTGGCGGCGGCACCCTAAGAAACACAGCAATGAAGAAGAACACTGATAGGAAGTAGAAAAAAAATGCAGGCGATTGAGAAAATGCACTTTTGCGAAGGTTTTATGGCGAGCAAAATTGTGTTTTAGTGAGAATCAATCAATCAATCAATGTTTATTTATATAGCCTAATATCATAAATGTTACATTTGTCTCAGTGGTCTTCACAGTTTGTACAGAATATCAGTATGACAATACAACACCCTCTGTCCTTAGACCCTCTGTCCTTAGACCCTCACATCGTACAAGGAAAAACTTCCGGAGAAAACCCACAGTTTAAAGGGAAAAATGGGAGAAACCTCAGGGAGAGCAACAGAGGAGGGATCCCTCTCCCAGGACGGACAGACGTGCAATAGATGCCGTGTGTAAATTGAAAAGATAATACATTTGCAACATAGGTAGTCCAAATGTTTGGAAATGCATGTGTGTATAATAGGAATATGAATCCACGAGGATATCCATCCAGGACCTATGATCCAGGACCACAGCCACGACTCAAGATCCAGGGCTCGCGATTCAGGACACAGGACCGCAGGATCATCCATGACTCCGGATCCCGGCGTATATAGACACCAAAAAGAAAGATATTTGGGGAAGCTGGCATAGGCGGATTTTGCGGGGGGGCATTGCCCCCCCTAGTGGCTGAAATATGTTAGAGCATTACTACTTCTAAAACTGTTCCAATACAAATATTTCGTATATCAATATTTTAATAGATGTAATATAATGATTGTTACAATACAAATCTGAATAATATCATATTTTGTTTGAAATAATTTCATTTTTGAGCAGTCGCATGTTGTGACGTGTGTGTGTGTGATGTGTGTGTGTGTGACGTATGAGGTTAAGGACACAAGTTCCCTCGCTTTTTTTTTTACATACAAGTGATTCAGCTATTGTATTACAATAAGATATGCGGCGATTTTTAAAACGTCCAATTTCTGGGACGTTTAAGGCGTCTACTTCTGCACTAAGTAGAACACTGGTTAATATTATTGTAGCATGTTCAAGTAACCAAGGGATATAGTAGTTATCAAATAAGTATAAGATGTGCACAGTTATGATACGTTTTACAGATGTAATGCACTGTTGTTGGGGGGAGAGACCGCCCCTTCCATATGAGTGTGTGTGTACGGCGGGTGTAAGGCGTGCATGAGGCGTGCATGACGAGACGAGTTGTGTTCGTATGTGGAAAAGTCATACTCAGTGCGGTGAACGCTGGTTTTATTGATACTGTATCCGTAGCACCCCACGCAATAGTTTGGACTGTGTACTGACGTCAGTAAAAACAGTTTCCCCCCCAAGTGCAAATGTCAAACTCCGCCTATGGAAGCTGGGTTAATCGGAATGTGAGAAGCAATGACTGTATATACACCACTTTATGCTCTGTTGTAACTTGTTTGATTTAAAGCAGTGAAATCATTTGTTTATTTGCTTTCTGACATAAGTTACAGGAGAAATGTTGAAGCATATTGTTTCCCGATTTACCTCAAAATGTAAGGGTAATAATTCAGTTTAAAGGTGGGGTAGGTAATTCACTTCAGAAACACTTGTTATATTCCATGGAACGCTCTTAACATCCCGATAACAATGAATACATTAAATAATTTGACAATAAATACGTCAAATATCATCCGTGGAAGCCGTTACGCTGTAAAAAGCACGACCAATCATCTGAGCCGGCCCGGCTAAAGTAACTGGATGGCCTACCTGCCTGTCAGCCTTCCATCTGGGCACACACTTATCTCGTGCCCTCATTGGTCATGTGCGCGTTCGTGTGTGTTGGAGGAGGGGCTCTGTAAAGAAGTCTGAAGGAAGGGGCAGATTTTTTTCGGTTGTGTACTTTCAAATTCTAGCGCACTCGAGCTGGTTTCTCCACTCTTACCCTACCTTTAACTTTGAAATGTTTGACAGGAAGTGCTTTTATTTAGAAGTGCAAGGAAGTCTCTTGTGTGTTTTTCCAGTTTGTTGATATTGAAATTAATACGAGATTTCGAGTGCATGTTTACACTACAACTACCGTTCTTGATGTAAACTGCTGCGTTAATATATATAGTAAAATGTTCAGTTCGGACTAGACCCGCCTTGTTCATTATTCTGAGCTTCCATAACTAGTTCTGTGGAGTTGTCTTGTAGCCTAAAGGCCCGGACACACCAAGCCGATGTTGGCCGTCGATGGGCGTCGACACGCCCTACTCAGATTGGTGTGTCCCGCACCGTCGTGTCTTTTCAGCCGTGCCGCCGCCTTCTCTCGCTGTAGAGGGATAATGGAATGCACACGCCATTTGTTGTTTGTTTATATCACGCAGTCTGTTCTTCTTCTCTCGGTGTATCACGCAGTCTGTCTTCCGGTTGTTGCCTCTTTTGAACGACGAATACACACTACCGCCGCCTGCTGGTAAGGAGAGTTATGGCCACTCACGCATGTGCAGTTCGTACGTGTTCCTTGGCCGTCGGCTGAAGTCTTTGCGGTGTGTTCCAGTGCGACACATGGCCAAGACGCAGGAGACGTGAGGCGACACAACAGTCGGGGGTCCGTCTGTGTCAGTTCTTAGGTGTCAGCTTGGTGTGTCGGGCCTTAACACTTCATATTTTTATCATAAATAAGTCTATTGATGTTTTTGCAGTGAAACCAGTGTCTCACTCTGCCTCTGAAACTGTTTTATAACAGACAGTAGCAGAAGGATAGTTTCTCCTGGAGTGTAAATGAATAAAATGTACAGTAACATATTATTTACTGATGACTTCGCTGTTGGTTCGGTGCAGTCTCGTCCACTCACATTTCATCACTGCAGCCCTGGAGAACAATAGGTTTGTTAAAGGTGTTTATTTACACATGTTGGCTATAGTATGTTTAGTGTCGTAATGCATTAATGATGGCCGGCTTTACTAATGTGTTACAGTTGATGGGATATTGATTTTATGATGGTGATAATAACACCCTTTAAAGCTGCGCAGTCTCATGACCTCAGTATCGACTCAGTAGATTTGCTTTAGTGAGAGACAGTTGGAAACATAATGGTCGTTCGGTCAGTCCTCTATGACTCTGTGTGTTGAAAGCTCTTTGGTGGAAGACAAGAGGACGTTTCCCAGTGTATTTCTCCTATAAATCACTCATTTAATAACAACTGTGTCCTGTAAAAAATCAGAATACCTTTATCAGTCCCACAGAGGGGACATTTTATATTGTTACAGCAAAAGTAGAGGCAACAAATTAGAGAGGCATGCATCAAATATTAGAGATAGAAATTACACAAATTACAATTTACAAAAGTACCCGTCCAGGTGGAAAACAATACATAAATAAGTGTAGAAGTAGTGATATCAGCCATATAACAGTAGTGAAAGAAAAGTATTGCAAAGTAATGATATATTATGTTACAGTAGTTGAATGAGATGGCAGCCAGTAATAATAATAAATATCAAGCTGTGTATATATCTATATAAACTGTGTGTATATATATATATATATATATATATATATATATATATTAGGGCTGCTCGATTATGGCAAATAATTAATAATTAATATCACAATTATTAAATACGATTAATTGACTTTGAAAACATCCATTTATTGAACTTTAAAACAAATAATAATTTGAACAGTATCTTTTTAACTGTTGATCTGAACGTATAATTCAACTGAAAAACCAATACAAAAATAAATGATACATTTAAATAAATAATATCAAAATAATAAATACCAATAAACAAGATCAACAAATATTTTGGAGCGCAAGCAACTAAACATATATAAATATGATAAATAAAAATAAATTAGATCAAATATGCTGCAGTGCACTGTGACAGTAGCAAAGCAAAATAATAGTTTTTTTCGAATATGTTGTTTTTGTAATTGTGGCAGGCCAAAATTGTAATATGATTAATTGCACAGCCCTAATATATATATATATATATATATATATATATATATATATTGCGTCTAAGTGATGAAGCCCAACATATGTGTTATAGTCTTTGTAGTTATGTGTGTGGTGTCTACCAGGCGCCATGATGGTTGAAAAAAGCATATATAAATGTGCTGGAATACGAAATGGATATTCAATACAAAGCCAATAATCATTGTGGAGGTGAATGTTCTATGAATGAAGGCCCTGGACACAAAGCAGCAACTTAATAATTCAAGGACAAATTCACAATAGTAATGCAAAGCTTTTGTGGTTGCTAAACCTGCACAAATACGTCAGAAATAAACCGTATAATTATCATATGGTAAAATGCACCAACGACTGTGCTGCCAAGCCCACAGCGTCTCGGTGCTGCTGTGATATTTGCACATATTTGAATGGGGTCAAATGAATACATCTGGTGCAAACTGACCCTTTGCAATGCCTCTTTGCAAAATAGAGATTACCGCTAATAGCCACGCACAGTTGCTATGTAATTATTAACGTCTTCAGTGTTGATGGTTACTTTGAAATGTAATGACAGTTGGGTCATGAAAGATAAATTAATAAAACCCCTTACATGTCAGTTTTGAAAATAAGAGACACTCCATACATTTGAAAAATAAATACTATATCAACATATACTGTATATTATTTCTTTCTTTTCCTTTCCTTCCCAAATCCTGGTCTTACACGTCTCCCTTTCTTCCCTCATGATTGCCTGCGTCAGATCTTGATGGATTTGTACTCTGCCACATGCAGAATTGCAATCAGCTTCAAAACTTGATTGGCATGTTTGTGCTGTGGTATATCATTAGCACAACATCTGACCTCTGCTAGTCGGCATGTTTTCAGTGAGTAAAGCTACAGATGTGCCCAGGCCCGTCCCTGGCCAACATGAGGCCCCACGCAAACCTGCTAGTGGAGCCTCGCTCAGTTGAGGCCCCCTCCGCAAGGTGAGGTCTGCATAATCGGCCTGTAGGGAGGGACGGCCCTGAATGTGCCCCAAAATGAAGGCAAGACTCCGTAAAGAGTTGTCCTGGAAAAGGTTAAAGTCATTTGGTTATTTTAATTTTAAAAGTTTATAAATAAGAACGTTTTTTTGTCTGTTTTCAAATGCTGGTTCTGTGATTGAAATGGATGTTTCTTACTATACGCTGTTCTATTACTGCACACTAAATCAGATTTATTTTGGTTGTTTTTTATGTTAATGTGCCATTTGTATGACTCAGGGTCTTCTCATGTGTTGGTATATTTTTGCGGAAAGTTCAATTTGTAAGAAAAAAACAGCCGTTGGGTCGTTCTGAATTACTTAAATGAGTCATATGCTAAACTATGCAACCTTTTTAAAATATCATCGAGTTTGTCATCCTCTGTTTGCCTTTGAAAAACACAATGTCGGATACATTGTCTGCTTTCTTTCGGACTTTATTTGGATGTTTTCCCCAATTTTTTTTAAATACACAATCGTAGCTGAGGCAGAGAAGTATTTGACATCAGAGGCTAAATAATGAAGACACACTGGTTTGGTTTCACTGGCAAAGAAAGCAGAACATAATCATCTAAGGAGCATTTTAAATATACAGAGCTACAGTTGTGTTTACAGCTTAGCTCCAGTAATCATGTTGCATTCCTGTGCGAGATTATTGTTCTGCATGTTATAAACTCTGCCCAAAACTCCCTCATAGTGAGCGAGTAAAGAGAGACAAACCTGAGAGGCTTACTACTTGTTGCTGTGTTAACAACATATACATATATTTAAGAACAGTTGGAGCAGGACAGTTGTTATGTTTCTGTCAGGACTAGTGTCGTGTGTTTTTATCTGAATGTCCCGCCAGCCTGGGGATCTAGGACTTTTATTTGTGCCGTTTTGAGCAAAATTCATGACCTGTAAAATGTATCTGCAGAGACGGCTGTTATCAGCACAGAGAGGGGTTTAAAAATAGCCCCGACTAAGTCATGTTTTAATTTAACCAGGACATGATGTATTGTTTCTCTGCGTGACTGTGTGTGTTGTACCACATCCATTTTTATTAGGCGAGTTCCCTTCTTTTTTCTATCGGCTGCAGGCCCGGACTGGCCATCGGGAGGACCGGGAGGTTTCCCGATGGCCTGGTTGTTTTTAAATGTATATATTGTGAATGCAACGCTGCGCAAATGTGGGTCTGACTTTGCCTCACAGAGGGTGACTCGCTGTCTACGTGATGTGGCCTGCCGACATGGCCACTTTCGGGGGTGCATGCCTCCGGAGCCCCCTAGAGGATTTAAGGTCCACCCCCACTTCAAATATGTTCACATGGATATATTCCTAAATAGATTTTCATATTTTTTAAAATAGTAACCCATGTCCATATGTTTATTCTGGGGTAGTAGATTTAAACTATAGGGCTATCACTATGGGCAGCAACGCTGTAAATATTGACAAATAAATCCAGCAAAATGGCACAAAAAAACAACTGGTCTGTCTGGGTGTATAACTCCCGGCCTGACTAATGGCGCATTTCCACTGCAACGGGGTAGCCCCGTTTAAGCGTCCCTAAGCGTCCTCGCTCAGGCCTCGGGCTGCCTCGCTGGCCGTCCGAGGCTGTGGCGCATTCCCATTACAGTTTAGGACCTGGGGTAGCAACGCAGTGTAGGCGGGGCGATCGGCTTTGTTTTTGTTCACATTTCGAGTTGTTCCGTCGAGCTCCCGCTGGATTTGATCATCCCCTATGAGATGTAGGAACGTCGTCACCTCCTCGGTCGACCACGGTGTGCTTTTCTTATTAGACGTAGCCATTTTTGTAGCTCATCCGTTTACAAAATGCTGTTTATAAAAATGCTGCAAGCTTGCTTCTAAATATATATGCGACGCTAGGGATGAACTCGCGCGCGATCTTGTGACGATTCTCTCTGACCAATCAGCAGTCGAGAGTGTTGATGTCACTAGTTCAGCCCTGGCCCTGGTCTGAGGGAACCACGATTTTATGAGGCCGGAAAAAGAGGGAAAAAGTACCCGCTAGCCGGTACTAGGCTATATGGAAACGCCACCAAAAACTGGCCTGGCCGCTTGAGGACGGTTAAGGACGCTTAAACGGGGCTACCCGCTGCAGTAGAAATGCGCCATTATTGTCCCAGTCCGGCCCTGATCGACTGCATACAGTAGAGGGATGTTTTCCTCAGATGAATCAGACGTACTCGATGAGCGGAGACAGAACATCTCCGGAACAGGAATCAGATCTCAGGTTCATGAATACAACATGTCTGCGGCCTCATGTGTAAAACCATCGCAGGCCATGATATCCAGGGAGACCGTTACTTCCTGTTTCCTGGCTGGATTCACTGTGTTGTCCCCCTTCCATCTGGCCATATGCTTCATCATATAACCAGAGACCACTCATTTGTGGTTAGTTTGGTTATTATTCATGGCGTGTCAGTGTCATAAAGAGCAGTTGTAAATGCCATTAAGACAGCTACACAAATCAGTGTTTGACGGTGTGTGATGAGAGAGGAGTTGCTCTGCAGTATGAGGTTATACCATAATGTACATGCAGCCAGACCCTTAGTTCCACACAAATTAGATCCTTAGTGGAAACTGACAGTTTTGTTGGCCTATTGGTGGTAGCAGAACAAGCAGTAAACACAATATTGACATAAAATCACTTCCTGAAGTCACCTTTTTTTACACATCTAGCTTAAACTAACATTGTCCTTGCAGAGCTGTTTTGAGTTTGTATCTTTATGGAGTTGCTCAGTGGTGCATGAAGCCAAACATTGCCTCACTGTAGAGCAATAATACCCATATCTGGTCCCATAGAAATGAGAATACTCAGGAATTACCACCTCAGACAGGACCTGCTTGTGTCCTTCTACCGCTGCGCCGTGGAAAGCATCCCATACTGCATCTGCGTGGTTCCTCAGCTGCACAGCACAGAGAGGGGTGCGCTCCAAAGGGTTATCAACTCGGCCCAGAAGATCATCGGTTGCCCCCTCCCCTCCCTGGAGGTACTGTACAGCTCTCGTTGCCTTAAGAAGGCAGTCAAAATCTTCAAGGATCCACACCACCCGGGTAACGAGCACTTCGTACGGCTGCGCTCAGGCAGGCGCTTCCGTCCCATGTCTTCCCGGACAAACAGACTCAAGTTCAGTTTTTTTCCCAGGGCCATATGTGCAATAAACGCTGCTAATATTTAAATGATATAAGCCTTCCGTGCAATACGAGGGGAATCGTGCAATTTAATTTATTATTTATGTATGTACATATTCCCGATCATGTCTATTTTAAGTCCCATTTATTGTTTTTATAGTGTCTTGTTGTTTTTATATTGTCCTGTTGTTGCGTGTTGGCACCTTGAGTTTATTGTAATTTCGTTGTACCTGTACAATGACAAAATTAAAGATCTATCTATCGATCTATCTATAGATAGAGCATGTGCACTTGTGTTCCTTAAGGCCCGCCTCCAATCCAGAGCGCAACATCCGCTCTCGGCTCAGTCAAATGAGTCGGCTTTTAGCGTATTTTACCACTTCTAAGCCAACATGTAGATAAGGGCTTTCCAAGTGATCACACTGGGTTGTTGATTCAGCAACAAAAAAAAGATTTGCTGATTTACAAACGTCTCTCTTCCTAATTTAAGGCGATGGAGAGACGTTTTTGGGCCCAATGATGGCACACACTAAAACAGAAGTTGTAGTACCATGAAAATGTGCTTCAATGTCAGGCGTAATTCCTGATCATTGGTTTGTGCCCAACAGATGAATCTACAGTAAGAACGATATTTACTCTCCCTTAATGACTGTTTTTGTCTCCACTACTTTAAAGAATCAGGTTATTCTGCTAAACGCTCACCAGCCAGTACAAAACCTTAGCTTATCCTTTAGTGCACGTCAAAAGGAGTACAAGTTTTCTCATACATTATTTTTTTTTAGCCAATTTATTGAACATGTCAGAAACAAAACATACAACAATAATAATAATAATATATATATTCTTTTTTTTTTCTCACTCAAAATAATAATTATAACAAAGTACAAAAAAATAACAACAAAACAATTATAATAATTCTCAAATAGTCTCTGTCATGTTCAACAGGGGCAAGAAGAAGCTTACACAACTTTTCTGGTCCTCCCCCCTCTAGCATTCATTTTTCTTATAAATAAAATATTAGGTCATCGTCATCAGCGACATGTTTGTCTTGTTAATTTGTTTGTTTTTTGTTTACCTGACCGTTTTCTGACATTCTGCAACTATTCTCTTCAGGTTGCTGAAGGAGCCAACGACAGAATGAATCATGTTTGCATAGCATGCTCAGCTACGCAGCGCCTCTCAGGCTGCCTTTGTAAGGGTGGCACGAAGAGTCCATTGAGCCCATTATGTGCCATTATGCTAATTGTCGAAAGTAATTCCATTATCATCAGTAATGAATGCAAATCCATTGTCCTCTTCAGGTCGTTGATGGGTAGAGTGGGCGGGGGTGTGTGTGGTGTTTTTCTTTTTCTCATACAAGAGATTCACTTGCACATTTACACATGACTCACCGGTGAAATGACAGTGTGAGAAATGCTCCTTGATATGATAATTACCGAACGGCCTATTTACAGATCTGTACTGAGAAATGTTGATTCGATGTATCGTGGCCTCGTCTCGTTGAACTGACGCTCAGTTTCCTGGACAGACAGATTTGGTGGCATCGAACCTCACTTCAGCTCCCACAGACCCCTCCATAGTTTTATAGAGGCGCCATTGTGAGAGAGACATAAAGCAGCGTGCTCTGGAGGGAGAGTGCACGGCAGAGGGTAGATATGGGGCAGCGTGCCCATCGCCAATTACCCTCCTGCATGGGCAGCGCAGCCATTAGGGGCTGACATGTCCCATCAGACATTTAACAGACAGTCCAACTCAGATTTACCAATCAAATGCCCATCAGAAAATAACCCAGAGCGATGCATCCAAATAACTCAACAGTCCCAAACGTTAAGATTACATTTGCACTCATAAAAAGCAGCAAAAGTCTCATTTTTGGGAATTATTATCATTTATTTATTACTGTCAGATAAACACAAGTTATTCCCTTTTTATACAATGCTTCCAAAAATGCCTAAAAGACCAAATATCTGCTGTTTCATCACTGCTTTTTACTTTTACATATTTGTATCCACATCTCACAATCATATCTTCTTCCTCTGTTACATATTTTAATTGTATTGTTGTATTATGTAGGAGGTGTGTGGTGCAGTGGTTTGTGCGTAGGTGTTCGGATCAGGGGTCACAGGTTCAAACCCCACTGCAGACAGCATGTCGTTGTGTCCCTGGGCAAGACACTTCACCAGACCCGGCGCCAGAACAAATCTAAAGGGAGGTCATATGATTTTCATGGGAGGGCACACAACACCGTCACGTGCTGCGGGCCTGCGGCACAATATATATATCAAACAGCAAGGCCAACAGCATTGCGCAAAGACGCACACTAATCGCAAATACATACACAAATAAAGGGCAACATAGAAACCACTTTTGAAACATTGTGTGCGTGGCAGCACAGACACTGGTAAATCACGAGCAAGGCACACTGGTTAAGGATGGCAGCTTCCTCATCGTTGCACTCGGAGAGAAATAGTAGAGACGGAGACGATGAGCTGCTGTTAGCTCTATGATGGCATTGTGTAATGCTTTCCATTATTTTGGCCAACTCTGCATCTTTGTGCAGCGTATACTCAAACAGCGATAGGAAGAGCCCACTGCCTGACTCGGACATGCTGTGGAGTGAATCGTGGTCACCTCTGAGAGGGAGTTGGTTGACAGCTAAAAAATCTAATAACGGTTCCGTGCCAGCTGATCTGCACCAAAGTACTAATTTCCTTATTTGTTTCCTCGCGTATCTGTC
The DNA here is from genome assembly GCF_902827175.1 of Gymnodraco acuticeps. Lineage (NCBI taxonomy): Eukaryota > Metazoa > Chordata > Actinopteri > Perciformes > Bathydraconidae > Gymnodraco > Gymnodraco acuticeps. The sequence continues at coordinate 50,671 of NW_022990278.1, read as the reverse complement.
TCTCTTTCCACACACTCTCACATGAAATGTGTTCTTTTGATGCGGCATGTCTTAGCAGTCCTTTATCAGTCTGTAATGCGTGTTTCCAGTCGCAAAAACCTTTGACAGTAAAAGCTGCATCAGATGAAGACGTATTTACTTTAAACTGTCTACAGGGGAAACAAAAGGCTGCGTCTGCTTTTAACGAATATTCAAGCCGGTCTGTTGTTGTACCATGCAGCGGCAAAAGTGCGCTTCTTTCCTGAAAACAATCTCCCTGGATAACGATCCAGTTTCACCTGGTTGGGTTTATTAACCCCAAGATCATCTGGGGCTGTTGAGCCCAATAGTACCTGTTGATGTGCTGCAAGGTAGCGTCTGTAGTGGAGGCACCGGCACGGATGAGGAGGAGGAGGATGCTGGCGGGTGTGGTACAGGGTGTGGCAACGCAGGTGGTGATGGTAGGGGCACAAGGAGCTGTGCCTCGGAGGACAGCGGTGGTGGCGGCCGCCTTGATGAGTCAAGGCTTGGGCTCGCTAACTCAGCCCCGGGGTTTGCCGAGGTCAAGCTTGTGACATTAACGGCCCATCTACACTACAGGCATCAAAAATCTTGAAGCTGGGCGTGTCTGAAGCTTGGCGATTTTTTGCGAGCAACGCCACCAACAACCAATCACATGAATCTCCCGCCCCCGACATACAAAACAATAGCAATGTTAAAACGAAGTAAACTGGATATAAAATCCCCAAACAGGCGAAAACCTACCAGTTTCACCCACTGTCTCTGCCACCTCCCTCCATGCCTGGTTCCTCCGGTTTGTATCCCGGTAAATAGTTCTGGTCGGAAAGAACCGGGTGATTTGCTACCGTAATTTCTCGTTTGGAATATGAGGAAATGAACTGCGGTCTGGCTCTCCCAGCTTGCACGCGGTTTGACTGGCTAGCGCTTGTACTGGCGGGAATTGCAAAAACGGGATTTGATTGGCTGACGCCAGCTTCGAGCAAGCATCGAGCCTCAAAAGTTGAACATTGTTCAACTTTTGACGCCGATAGATGCTCGCGATGCTTGCAACGCCTTGCCATGCTACCCACAATGCAGTTCGGCGAAGTTTGAAAATATCCTACGTCACCCCATTCAAATGAATGGGCGAAGCGTTGAAAGCATTTTTTGACGCCTGTAGTGTAGACGGGCCGTAACGGCCCGTCTACACTACAGGCGTCAAAAACGCTTGCCGGCGGGCGTGTCTGACACTCGACCAACAACCAATCACATGAATCTCCCGCCCCTGACACACAAGCAGCGGTTTGATTGGCTAGAGCTTGTACTGGCATATGATTCGATTGGCTGTCGCTTCTGCCGAGGCGTTAAAAGTTGAGCATTGCTCAACTTTTGCAGCGAGCCACGCGTCGCTTCCCACGATGCAGTTCGGCTAAAATTGACGTCACCCCATTCAAAGTGAATGGGCAGAAGCGTTGGATGCTTCAACGCACGCCGCTGTGTGGACGGGCCGTAAGGCGTGCTGCTGCAACGGCAGGTGCAGGGTCGCCAGCAGCTGCATCGGCTGCAGTTCTTTCATCGCTATTTCGTTTTAATCCTTAGACCTTTTGAGCCAATTTCTGATGTGGATTGTGTAATTCAAACTTAAATGGGAGTCTACAGAATGCACAATAAACAAATCCAGAATAGTCGGCAGAGTGTGACGCTGTGATTGGTCTAAATGTGGACGAATCACAAATCACAACAGACACATGAATTTATTTGACGTAGCCTGCGATTTTTTTGTTTTAGTTACTATCTGACATCACATACATCGTAGCATAAAAGTTCACAGTTTATTTATAACAAAAAAAATATTTTTTAATTTTTATAAATAATAAAAATCGTGTTTATTGGGGGAGGGCAAGAATGTCAAATGGGAGGGCCTGGCCTGTACTGTATTGCTTTTTACATTTTGTACTTCAAATAACCCCAATGGTTGTTCTGCCTCTTCCTGCGCTGTAAATCATTCGTCATATTTTTCTACACTATAAATAGGAAATAGTAAAAATAGACTTCTTAAGAAATGAGTTTGCAAATGCCCTCACTCTGTCAGCATTGTTTATATGCTAATATCTGACATGTACTCTCACTGTGGGGCTTCATGTTGTTGTATTTAACACTGGCATCAATAGGGAATGGTTTCCCTCGGAGAAACAAACTGTTATCTGAGTGTATTTATTCTCACTCGAGGGAGAAGAGCATGTCTCACATCTGTTTATTCTGGCTATTTTTAGAAAGGGGGCTGGATGGATTGAGCTAAATCTGGCTCTGAAATTATAGATGTTTCGTATCGGGTGGAAAGAGGTCTGAGGTTATCATTATTCTGCGGTTGGAGGAAAAAAGCCTCAGTGTTTCTTTCCAGCGATTCTTCCCTCTGTATTATGGATGTGAGGCGGAGGGGTATACCCATGGATGTATAATAAGAACTGGATACAGCGTGGGAGGAGGGGCCTCGTTCTTTCCTATGAGAGCTGCTCATTGGCGCATGAAGGCAAAATGGCCCAACTTTTGAGAGAGCGAAACGTCACAGATTACCCGTCATGCCTGGCTATCAGAGCAGAAGAACCCGTATGTGCGCTCATAGAGCATGCGCCCCTTAAGCCCCACCCCCGAGCTCCCACTCCCATGCTCACTAGAATGAATGGAGAGAGAAAATAAATCTAGATTCAGCTTTTAGTGCATTTTACAACTTTAAGGACCGAATGATTCTAATAAGGGCTATAACCGTTCATACTGGGTAGTTTATTTAGTTAAAACAGATGTCTCTTTCCCAATGTTAGTCATTGGGAAAAAGTATTTTTGGGCCGGAAGTTGCAGTACCGCCGTTTGGACACAACGAATATTGGGCACAGAGTCTGGTGCACTTCCTGGGGGCTTGGGTATATCTAATATATCTGTCGTGGATTCCTTCCTTGTTTATCTACTGTGTTAAGCCACTAGACGCCTTAAACCACATGTGTCAAACTCAAGGCCCGGGGGCCAAATCAGGCCCTTGGTGGATTTAATTTCGGCCCGCAGGATAATTTTGTATTACTATTTTGACCGCCGATATATTGCACGCACACCTTCACTCCATCCTGAGGGTTTCCTCCGCTCAGAACCTGAGCCCAAACATTGATGACCTTGCACCCAAGATGAGATGCCAAGTATCTGAACTAGCATCACAGAGCAGCACACTGAGTTCAATGGATGTTTCCTGCTGCACTTTCTCTCTCACGACAACAGGGCATGTTTGGTTTTCTCTTTGAGGGACATTTTTTTTTGAAGCTGTTGTTGGCCTGTGGGAAAATGTAATCATAAGAGTTGTTTTTATAGGCAGTAATGTAAGCTTTGTTGGTTCCAGGTTTAATATGTGCAATAAGTTCATTTCAATAAGTTTTGCCATAAACATTGAACCAGAACCTCGACTAATACCTTTGGCCCACTGTGTATTTCAGTTTGACACCCCTGCCTTAAACAGACATGTTTTAACTAGTTTTCTTCCTTTTATATTTGTGTTACTTACAGTTTGAAGAGTTGCTTGGCCTCCGATGGTTTGGATGGTATTAAGCGATGTGTTTGCTCAAAAATGTGCAACAAAGAAAAGAGGCCTTTACAATAGTCACAACAAGCAGAACTCAAATAAAATAACAAATAACGTATTCTTTCTTTCTTGATAAGGCTTAACTTAACTCTAACTTAAAGGGTAGTTTAACGGTTGAAAACTGTTCCTCGACGGCATCTTTCTAGCAGGTTGCTGCCCATCACTGTCGCTTTAGAGGAGGCGCCTTGGGAGTTGTAGTCTTTTATAGTTTGTTGACTACAGACGTCAACATTAGGTGGCCTTTCTTATCAAATCAAAAATACTGGCTCTAACAATATCTAATATTGCAATTACTTGTATATAGACTCTCCTTGCACTATTTCTATTCTATTGTATTTGTATTACTTGCACTATTGTATCTGCTTTATTGTGTTTGAGGAGCCTGTGAGCTCAGATTTTCATTGACATATCTACACTCTAGCTATGTACAAATGACAATAAAAGCCTTTAATCTTGAATGAGGAGTAAAGTGTGTGTGATAAGGCGCAGTGTGTCCCCCGCCTCACCTTATATGGATGGTTTTGCAAACAGAGGAGGATACTCACGAGCTGCACGTCAGGGATTAGAGAGAGCTGTCGTCCTCGTGGAGCCTCTCTGATCCATGTCTCATCTGTAGACTAAATCTCAGTCAGTGAACGCAGCAGTGTGGATTTTAGGGGGATGGTTTATCTTATATTTGTGTTGTCTTCCTGATGTGTCCTGGTTTGAATTTTTTTTAAAGCACATGGTGTAAAATCATCATGAATCAAACCTTTATTAGTCGGCTCATTCTTCTTGTGATGTCACAATGTTACAGAAGTATACAAACGAGTCCAATCAATATTATATATATTATATTTGTTTTGTCTTCCTGTGCAACTGATGTCCTGGTTTGACTCTAAAGCAAGTGGTATACACAATCATCATGAATCAAACCTTTTTTTTAATATATATTTTTATTTGCATAAAAAGTCAAACATTTTACATTTTTTGTTGTTGAAATTTCACAAAACAAATAACGCAAATCACGCACAGACAAACAAACGGACACGAAGAGACCTAAACACAACAACAATCAAAACTGTGTGTAGCAGAGAACCAGGGGGTTACATTACAAATATAGTTTTTAGTTGAAGTCTATGAATCAAACCTTTTAAAAGGAGACTTAGTCTGCTCGTTCTTGTTGTGATGTCACTATGTTACAGAAGTATACAAACAAGTCCAATCAATATTATATATATTATATTTGTGTTGTCTTCCTGTTGTGTCCTGGTTTGAATTTTTTTTAAAGCATATGGTATAAAATCATCATGAATCAAATCTTTTCAAGGAGACAGAGGGTGTTTCTCAATGTCAAGGAAGGATGCTCCAGAGCCACTATTTCAAGGATGCTACGTCATCGAGTCCCGCCGAAGGCCTGTTCCAATGTCCAGGCTCCTTGGAATTCTACTGTGCCCGGCGTCCTTAGTAACGAGAAATGTCGAGGCTGCACATGTGTATCCTCCGCGGTCTTAAAATCCCCACAATGCTTTGCGCACGGACCAATTTCCAAACTTTTGGCGGAAATCGCGCTCCATTTAAGGCGGGGCCTCGCATATGACGCACACCTGTTAGCCTGTTCCACCATTCTTCGTTTTCCGAGGCTAGGAAGGATTCTTGCCTCGCTTCTGAAGGAAGAGACTCGGAAGACATGTCCTACCAAGGAAGCGTCCTCGACATTGAGAAACACCCTTAATCTGCTCGTTCTGCTTGTGATGTCACTATGTTATAGAAGTATACAAACAAGTCCAATCAAGGCGTTTCAGGCAGACCATTTACATGCACAGAAACCTATATAATAAACTACAGGAAAGGGAAAACCCCCAAAAATCATAAGATCCCTTAACTTCATTACAAGTGGCAGTTTGATCAGCATGTAGATGATCCCGTCATGTGCTATGAATTAAATCTGGCGTATTAATAATTAGATGGATCAAACTCTAGTTTTCCAAATCCTTCTGCTGAATTGTGGCATACATTACATTTCATTGCATTTAGCTGACGCTTTTATCCAAAGCGACTTACAATAAGTGCATTCGACCAAGAAGATACAAACTTCAAGAAAACAGAATCATATAAGTACATCAGGTTTCATAGAGCCAAAACATTTCAAGTGCTACTCAACTAGCTTTAGATAAGCCAGTCCTTTGTTAGTATAAAAGTGCTTTGTTAGTAATTTTATTTCTCGAAGTGGAGTCGAAAGAGATGAGTTTTCAGTCTGTGCCGGAAGATGTGTAGCTATCTGCTGTCCTGATGTCAATGGGGAGCTCATTCCAACATTTAGGAGCCAGGATAGCAAACCCACGTGTTTTTGCTGATGGGAACTTGGGTCCCCTTCGCAGCGAGGGTGCAGCGAGCCGTTTGGCTGATGCAGAGCGTAGTGCATGCGCTGGGGTGTACGGTTTAACCATTCGCAGCATGGTACGCAAGTACCAGTGTCTTGAAGTGGATTCTAGCAGTTACTGGAAGCTAGTGAAGGGAGCGGAGGAGCGGAGTGGTGTGGGAGAATTTAGGAAGGTTGAAGACCAGACAAGCCGCTGCATTCTGGATGAGCTGCAGAGGTCGGATGGCACATGCAGGTAGACCAGCCAGGAGGGAGTTGCAGTAGTCTAGGCGTGAGATGACGAGGGCCTGGACCAGAACCTGCGTCGCTTTCTGGGTCAGGTGGGGACGTATCTTCCTGATGTTGTATAGAGTGTATCTGCAGCAGCGGGTTGTAGCAGCTATGTTTGCAGTGAAGGACAGGTTGTTATCTAGGGTCACACCCAGATTCCTTGCAGTCTGAGTCGGGGAAACAATAGAGGGGCCGATGTTGATTGTTAGGTCAAGAGTGGGACAATCTTTTCCCAGAAGAAAAAGCAGTTCAGTCTTGTCAAGGTTGAGCTTGAGGTGGTGAGCAGACATCCACTGAGAGATGTCTGCTAGACAAGCAGAGATGCGCGCGATGACCTGGGTCTCTGAGCGGGGAAAGGACAGAATTAATTGGGTGTCATCAGCGTAGCCGTGGTATGAAAAAACATGCAGGCTAATGACTGATCCGAGCGAGTTTGTGTACAGGGAGAAGAGGAGGGGACCAAGAACAGAGCCCTGAGGGACTCCTGTAGTTAATTGACAAGGGTCGGACTCCGACCCTCTCCAAGTAACCCTGTAGGTGCGGTCTTTGAGGTATGAGGTGAGGAGGGAAAGTGCAGAGCCTGAAACTCCAAGTGCTTGGAGAGTGCGAAGGAGGATCTGATGATTCACCGTGTCGAATGCAGCAGACAGGTCCAACAGGATGATGACAGAGGAGAGGGAGGCTGCTTTGGCAGTGTGCAGTTCCTCAGTGACAGCAAGGAGGGCAGTTTCTGTTGAGTGACCTGCCTTGAAACCAGACTGGTGCAGATCCAACAGGTTGTTCTGATGGAGATAACAGGAGAGTTGTTTAAAGACAGCGCGTTCAAGTGTTTCAGACAGGAACGGGAGGAGAGAGACAGGCCTGTAGTTTATAACATCTGACGGGTTGAGAGTGGGTTTCTTTAGGAGAGGGTTTACTCCTTGAGACTCTGCATACGATGTTATATATCTCATTCTTCTTTTAGGCTTATCTATTTTTATCTAAGTAATTGTTTTTCAAGCAAGGGGCTTTTCCTTCCTTTGCAAATAAACAAACAGATAATGGTCGATGTTTAATAATGCGTTTTTTTGTGATTGTTGTCAAGCTTCTGAAGGACTTCTGCAGATTTAATAAACGCACTGAAAAAAAAAAAAAAGTCATGGATTAATATCATTGATTAAAACCTTTTATAGACCTCTTAATAACATTGAGTTTTGGTTATGTATGTAATGTTTCAAATGGATAAAAGTGAAGCTTTACATTTAGTTAAAGGCATTTTTAATAGTAGTATTATGCAGATAGGTTTCTAAGTGTTTGATGCATTTGAGATGACAGTCGTGTAGTTTTTACATGCCTCTGAATTGCAGATCATTTGACTATTAGTTTAAAATTCAAGCTTTAATTATGTGTGTGTGTGTGTATTTTCCCCTTTTAAAATAGTGAGACTGTTCAGACTTCATGACTAATGTGCAACAACTACACGAGAAACACCAGTACAGAGTTGGCTGTCATCCTTTAATACTCTCACTGATACATTAGGCATTTCCTTTGCCAAATTTCCACTCTTTAAAGAGCCACCGAGGGCTAATAAATATGTGCAGGGAAGTGCAAAAACATATTATGCTACGGAAACTCTTGCATTAGTCGGATTAATGTACATCGACATGCATTGAGCTGCAAATCTACACTTTATTCCCTGCTGCATGTCGCCAGAAAACACCAAGCTGTGGACGTGAAGCTTTTCTTCTTTGCAACTCTAACACATTTGCTAATGCTCATTATCGGGAGCTTTGCACAATAAACACAATGTCCTCGCTCAAATGTACGCCGCAGGACTAATCCACTCACTTGCCATCAAACCCACAAAAGGTGCGAGATGTGTATTACCGGAGGAAATTACGCTATTATTGCTTCTAAAAATAAAGAAGCCCTTCTCTTTGTCGCCTTGTCCTCAGAAAGCTGAACCGGTTGCCATGAAAACACCAAGCTGTGTTTCGTACCCTCCTCCCTGCTAATTGCATTTTAATTGAACTTGTTGGAAATAAAAGCTGTTAATCAGGAGAGGCCCACTGGCACTCTTCAAGCACAAATCTTTGTTTGTTTTTGGTATGCTTGTCTGGTATGTGTCAACATTCCCTACGGTATCCATTGGAGTGTTTGTTTGTTGTTGAGCTGCACAACAAACATGTATTAATTGCACATTATGTCTATGGTTTTCTCTGTCAAAACCACTTTTGGGCAGTGGCGAACCGTCAGGGCCTTCAAGGTATTCAGAGAATACCCTGGAACACTCAGATAAAACAAACAAAAAATCGATTTAATTATATCAATAAAATGTATATAAAATGAATAAATGAGAATCGTATCCGTGTTGTTGATCTGTAATATTACAGTGTTACGTTGATTTGTTTGTCCTTCTCGGACCATGCTACGCATTTCAGTGGTTTTGTGTTAGAAAAGAAAGCAACCAATCAGATCTTGTTCTGGGTATCTGGGTAGAATATCCTTCAACAAGGTATTCTACATCCTTGATCGAATACCCTGGCCGTTGCACTGAATGAGAGCGTACGTTTTGGTCGCTAGTCTCTAGTCGCCAGAAGCAAAATGCTAACGTTATGCTATAAACGAACTACAGCAGGGTCGCTGCTTCAACGTCACACCAAGCATATTGTTTATTATATTATAACTTAGTACTTTTTTAACGCATGTAAGATATGCAACACTAAGCTGTCTGTGGCTCTTTCCTGCTGTAACGCTGCAAATTCCCCCTCTGTGGAACTAATAAAGGTATTCTGATTCTGATATTCAAAACTAGAGACTCTAAATGGAACGAGTTGAAGTGTTTGTTTGAACAGTGTGCAGGAGGCAGGAACTTGCTTTCAAGCAGAACAGGGCAAACTAACTTAGAGGAGTGTTTACGTGTTCGGCGTAATGACGTACAACGTCCTCCACAACTTCTGTAGTCCTATTCGGCCACTTGTTAACAACCATCGTTTTTCAGACACGTCAACTCCACAGAAATCACCAGTGGGGTCACTGCTGATGATTTAATGTCGCAGAACAAAACGTGATCCGTCTCTTCAATGTGTCTCAACCACAGACCTTATTTCAAGCTATTTTCCTAAATCCTGGAGAAATCCCATTGCTTTTTGTCGAAGGAACCGGAAGTGGTCAAATGCGAACTTACTTCCAGGTTTTACGATGCGTCACTGTGGCACTCTATTCAGACACATTTCATCAAATCATATTCAACCAATATGGCAGTGCAGATGATGTAGAGATTGAGAGATACGAGTTGATTAAAGTTCCTTTCCTATTATTCAGATAATGACATAAGAACACAATGCCTTATAATGACTGTTGCACAAAATATTGTCTTGTACATTGCAGTGTGTGCATGTTCAATAGTCGCTTGCATGACAATGTCATGTCAAAAGGAAACATGGAAAGTCTTTTCCAGGTGTTAGGCCTCATTACTGCACCACCATTCTGGATCAATATATAAAACAACCGAATGAGGCTTGTAGTCATCAAACATACATACAGAATTTGTGAGGGGTTGGACGGTATATATCGTGCAACAGTAGGATTGGGGTCACCCGTACGGATTCTGCAATAATGTTTCTGCAGTTCATTTGCATGCAATCTTGCTTACCCAGCTGCCTTGTAACGTAACCTGATCTGACATGGAGGAGATGGACATTGTTAAAATCAGGATGAGAAAGATCTTCAGTCATGAGATTACCAGCCCTTTGTTCCGTCATTTTTTCAGCCTTTTAAAAACGAGAGCCGAGCAAAGCCTGCAGAAATGTAATTACTTAAGATTGTGGTCATATTGTCCAATCCCTAGCAGCGAACAGAAGAAACAACAGATTATTGATCAAAAACAGGTCTTTAGTTGGTTGTCATCTGATGAACCTCTATTCTTTCTAGTACATTGCATTGTTAGTTCTGTTCCAATATTGTTCAGCCCTCCTTATAAGCACCAAACATCACTATACATCTGCTCTTCTGCACTTCAAACACTTAATATTCTGCTGATAAGGTGTGTAGATACACTATCTCAAGATATGTTAGAGGTTTTTTTTAAATATTTTGACCAAAAACAAGTCTTCAGTTTGTCGTCATCTGGGGAAAATGTCTACATTCTTCAACACTGCATAGTTAGTTCTGTTCCAATATCATGCAGCCCTCCTTCTAAGCACCACACATCACTATAAATCTACTCTTCTGCACTTCAAACACTTAATATTCTGCTGATAAGGTACTGTGTAGATATCTTAAGATATGTTAGAGGTGTCAGAAATGATAAACGACCCAAAACAAGGGTTTAGTTTGTCGTCATCTTGTGAAAATGTCTACATTCTTCAACACTGCATAGTTAGTTCTGTTCCAATATCATGCAGCCCTCCTTCTAAGCACCACACATCACTATAAATCTACTCTTCTGCACTTCAAACACTTAATATTCGGCAGATAAGGTGCTCCAGATATCTAAAGATATGTTCTTTGGGAAATGTTGACACTACGGAACAACAGTCTGGAGTGTTTTGGCAGGCTCAGCAGAGCAGTTGGCATATTTTAAAAGGTGAGATAGTGTAAACTGTCACTGAACAGCCAGTTGTAAACGAGCCTCCGAGGCCTCCGGTCTGCTTTGGCTCAGAGTGTGTGATCACTCAGACAGAACTGTCATGGCCGCCGGACGGCTCCCAGACACCCAAACACAACAGAGTGTGGATAAAACTGTGGAGGCAGAGCAGAGAGGATCATGGGACGTCTCAATCTCAATCTTTATTTATTTATATAGCACATTTAAAACAACCTCAGTTGACCAAAGTGCTGTACAGGCAATACATACAATATAACATAACACAATGGGAGTAAAATAATAAAAGATAATAATTAAAAACATGATTTTAAAAAAAAGCACAATAACTAGAAACATATAGAAACACATACAAATGTAAAAATGTTATGTTCAACTAGTATTAAAAGCCACTAAAGCACTAACGGCCCGTCCACACTACAGCTTCAAAAAAAGCTTGGAGCTGGGCGTGTCTGAAGCTCGACCAACAACCAATCACATGAATCTCCCGCCCCTGACACACAAGCAGCGGTTTGATTGGCTAGAGCTTGTACAGGCATATGATTTGATTGGCTGACGCTTCTGCCGAAAGCTTCAGAAGCTTCAAAAGTTGAACATTGCTCAACTTTTGCAGCCTGAAACGCCAGGAAAGCTCCGCTCTGCTTCCCACAATGCAGTTCGGCGAAAAGTGACGTCACCCCATTCAAAGTGAATGGGCAGACGCGTTGGAAACCGTTTTTGAAGCTGTCGAAGCTGTAGTGTGGACGGGCCGTAAATGACTACTTCATATTTTTTATTTAACTCACCAGTCTTATCTAAAGTATGTAAAGTTCGTGTTTTTGTTGTCCAATGTCATCTTCTAACTGTGTCATCTTCTAACTGTGTCTTGTAGCCTTGCTAGCATCAGAAAACACTTTTCTTTGTAAGTCCCCCAAAAATCCAATTAAAATGTATTTTTCACGAATTTTTTTTAACTGTAAGGGAATACAGTTACCTTTTGTAACCATGATTATCAGCTCATACCATCCTCCAATCATTGCAAGTCATGTGATTTCATATTTCCAATCTAATATTTCTCTGAGAAAAAGCTTATTCAATTGCATTGGGAGATTGTAGTTGGTCTAATTCTTACGGCTCCCAGACACCCAACCACAACAGTGTGGATAAAACTGTGGAGGCAGAACAGAGAGGATCATGGGACGTCTAGCTGACACGATGAAGTCACATTTCTGTCTCTGAGCAGTGGCGGCGCCAGATATTTTCTTTGGGGGTGCTGTGGGGTAGCTTCACGTTTCATAGAGGGTGCTCAAACATGGGTTAATGTCTCGGGGGCTACAGTTGAATTTTCTACTGCAACACTCCCCACACGCACACAGTGTACCCGCGACTGTTACAATGAAGGCTCGATAATCAGCTCACGGCATATATGTGTAAGCAGGGGCGAAGTGCTATTTTATGGGGGGTGCACCTAACATCCTCTAGGGGGGTCCGGGGACATGCTCCCCCGGGAATCTTTTTTTTTAATATTGAAGTTAAAAGCATCAATCTGGTGCATTTTGAGAGCAACATTAAGAGATCTATGGATACCTCTCTCAACACTCATATGAAACACAACTGTAAACAGATTTTCTATTTCTTTATGGATATTTTACTAATCACTCCCCTTTTAAACTGTATTCTCATATAGTATTTCATACCTGTTTTTCATTTATGCTTTTTTTTTATACCTATAATGATCATATAAACGTGTGGCTCGGAAATAATTGTTTACATTAATCGTGAGTGAGCAAACCGTTTGAGACCCACTGAGATAACTTAGACTGAAAGTGAACTATCTAAACACTGAGAGTCCTTTACTTCACCTGAGCTGAGGTTATCTGAGCCTCCACCTTGTTGTTGAAAAAGCTCCTTATATCCGTTAGCGTAGCTAGTTAGCACCAGATGCTAACCACAACGATCTCCGGTACCGGTGCTCTCTCCCTCTCTCTCTCTCTCTCTCTCCTCTCTCTCTCTCTCTCTCTCTCTCTCTCTCTCTCTCTCTCTCTCTCCTCTCTCTCTCTCTCCTCTCTCTCTCTCTCTCTCTCTCTCTCAATTCAAAAGCTTTATTAGCATGACCATATTCACAGTATTGTCAAAGCTATGTATAGTTGTAACATCTTTACACAAATACATACAAATTAACAGTTATAGACAAACTGCTAAGAACATGTTTTTTTATTTTTTTTTACAAGGAATACAGATTAATTTCATTCATATAATACATGAATACAAAATAGAATATGATATATATATATATATATGATGTGAGACCTGGTGTATCTGCTCATTCCGGTTCCCTCAGACTGTGGCAGAGACAAACTGTCCCTCAGACTGTGGCAGAGACAAACTGTCCCTCAGACTGTGGCAGAGACAAACTGTCCCTCAGACTGTGGCAGAGACAAACTGTCCCTCAGACTGTGGCAGAGACAAACTGTCCCTCAGACTGTGGTAGAGACAAACTGTCCCTCAGACTGTGGTAGAGACAAACTGTCCCTCAGACTGTGGTAGAGACAAACTGTCCCTCAGACTGTGGCAGAGACAAACTGTCCCTCAGACTGTGGCAGAGACAAACTGTCCCTCAGACTGTGGCAGAGACAAACTGTCCCTCAGACTGTGGCAGAGACAAACTGTCCCCTCAGACTGTGGCAGAGACAAACTGTCCCTCAGATGGAGAGACAAACTGTCCCTCAGACTGTGGCAGAGACCAAACTGTCCCTCAGACTGTGGCAGAGACAACTGTCCCTCAGACTGTGGCAGAGACAAACTGTCCCTCAGACTGTGGCAGAGACAAACTGTCCCTCAGACTATGGCAGAGACAAACTTGTCCCTCAGACTGTGGCAGAGACAAACTGTCCCTCAGACTATGGCAGAGACAAACTGTCCCTCAGACTATGGCAGAGACAAACTGTCCTGCCACAATGCAGCTCTCTTTATATTCCCCGAGAAGTATTTTTAGTTTTTCATTTTCATTTTTAAATATTTGAGGATGCTTATGTTTGAGTTTTGGGAAGAATTGTTTCCGTACCGGTTCAAAAGTTGGGCATTGAGTGAGGAAGTGCTGCTCTGTCTCGACAGCAGTTCCTCCACACTGTTGGCATGATCGCTCCTCTTTTGGCAGCCATGTTTTCTTGTACCTGCCTGTTCTATTGCCAGGCTCTCTCTCTCTCTCTCTCTCTCTCTCTCTCTCTCTCTCTCTCTCTCTCTCTCTCTCTCTCTCTCTCTCTCTCTCTCTCTCTCTCTCTCTCTCTCTCTCTCTCTCTCTCGCTCTCGCTCTCGCTCTCTCTCGCATGCACACAAAATGGCTCGTGCCACACACACACACAGAGCAGAGCTTGAATGAAACACAGAGACCCAGAAGTAGGCTACTTGTACTGTACTGTAGGCATATTATTTTTGAATCAATCATTTTTCAAATTATGAATTTCACACATAAAAAAAAAGACACATACATTTCTTGGGGGTGCTTAGGGTGCTATGGCTATCCTGGGGGATGCTTCAGCACCCCCTAGCACCCCCCTGGCGCCGACACTGTCTCTGAGGTCAAACTCCTGCTGTAGATTTATTATGGAATCAAACATAGCTGGACCTTTTATATATTAGGTTGATCTTGCAAAGAAAAAATTGGGTTTGTTCCACCAAAAAAAAAAATGGCTATCATGCTTTTTATTTTTTTAAACGTAATCATTCTTTTTCTTAAACAACAATGGTACAGTATCAAGAACACACAAAATCAGGTGTGCCGGTTGTCTATTTGTTTTCACCCCCCCCACCCTACAGAACAAGACAAGTACAATTTTTTTTTTTAAATGGTAGACATACAGATGGTTGAAATCACAGCACAGAAAAAACTAAAACAAAATGCTTTTTAATGAAATAAATTACTACTTCACATTTTTTATTTAAAGGGGACCTGTCATGCAAAATGCACTTTTGTACGTCTTTTATACATGAATATGTGTCCCCGGTGTTCCAGGGAACGTGTCAGAAAACACAACCCTCTCTCTTTTCCTCCATACCCAAATCTCTAAAAACGGGGCTGCAACGGATCTGATTATTATTTGAATTTTTCTGACGTCAGAAAAGTGGTGCTCCGCCTATATGGGCAACTCTCCACCTATCAGGGGAATGAGAGACCGCTCGAAAGCGCTGGAGACGCTGTAGTACATATGCCAGGCCTGTAAGTGGCGCTGTAGTCTGCCACAAAAGCAGAATCAGCCCTTGCAAAAACAGGGCTGGAAAAGAGCAAATAGAGCGAAATGAGGCATGGCTAAAATGCATGATCTGTTTGGTATTTTGAAAAAATAACTTCACAGACATGTTTTATATAGGTATGGCCCTACAATATATGTTTCAAATATAGCATGATAGGTCCACTTTAAGTGACCAGTTTTTAATTTTCACTGTCTAAAGTTCTTGTTTTTCTGTCCAATATCATCTTCTAACTGTGTCTTGTAGCCATGCTAGCATCAGAAGACTTTAGTTTCTTTGTAAGTCCCAATTAAAATATATTTTTCACAAATGTGTACTTAATCATTAGAGAACACAGCTGTCAGAGACAGAATCTTTTTTTGTGTCATCTGAGAGTCATGCAGCTGTGAAAGGCCAGTGATTGTGAAGCATGAATAAACGTCTGATCCCAATCAGCTCACGTGTCTTCCGTGCTCAGCCTGAACTCATGGCATTCCTTATTTATGACGGCCTCAACCAGCAATTAATCGTGTTGTTGGTTTCACCTTTGTTTGAAAAGTGAAAATGTCAACTGTAGTTATAGGACAAACTGATTTAAGATAAGATAAGATGAACTTTTTTGATATTTTTTGCGTTGCAGCAGCATCAAAGACGAGGCATTGCACATAAGTAGAAATTAAAAGAGTAGAAATAAAGAATTCGAAAATGTAAACATCTCAAATAGAAATAAAACAGCATTAAAAAAGTAGAAAAATATACATGTTTAAATACCAATTTACAGTAAACAAAATATGATGGCTACTCAGTATTTCTGAGTGTAAGTCAAAGTCAACTTTATTGTCAATCTCAAAATATGTTTGTACACACAGAAAGATCGAAATACTGTTTTCCCACAGTCCCAAGGTATGAACATACACATACAGTAGGAAGGCTGTGGCTCATTGGATCAAATCAAATTAAGTTTTATTTATGTAGCACATTTATAAACGATATTTGGTCGAGCCAAAGTGCTGTACATATAATAAAAATAGCCTACAGTAGAGACACTTTACAGCAAATACAACAGCACAGATTGTTCAGAATATCAGTATGAGAAAAACGACACCCTCTGTCCTTAGACCCTCTGTCCTTAGACCCTCTGTCCTCAGACCCTCACATCGTACAAGGAAACACTTCCAGAGAAAACCCACAGTTTAAAGGGGAACATGGGAGAAACCTCAGGGAGAGCAACAGAGGAGGGATCCCTCTCCCAGGACGGACAGACGTGCAATAGATGCCGTGTGTAAATCGAAGAGATAATACATTTTACAGCATATAGACCGAATGTTAGGAAATGCATGTGTCTGTAATAAGAAGATGAATCCACGAGGATGTCAGCTACAATCCTGTGGAAGCCATCAGGGAAGCAGCATGACGAGACCCAAGGCAGGACCGCAGAGACAGGTTCAGCCACGACCCGAAGTCCACGACTTAATCCAGAACTCAGGATAGAGGATCCAAGACACAGGACTACAGCAAGAGGATCAGCCTCGACTCCGGATCCCAGCGTAGATATAGATAGAAAACAAGAACAAAGATTTGGCTGGGTTAATCGGAACAAGAGAATACACAGACACAGACAGAGAGGGAAAAGGTCATTGGATAAAAGTTATTCTTGATAACCCTCTAGAAAGATCTCATGAACTTCCCCACTCAATCCATCAAGACCCGAGCAGTTCTATTAGATATAGGATAAGAAACAGAGAGAGGGAGCACAACAACCTATCTCTTCGTCAGATGCAATATAGATAGTGTGCTGGACTTGGAATCAGGGGGTAGCAAGTTCGAGTCCCACCGCAGTCAGCATGTCGTTGTGTCCCTGGGCAAGACACTTCACCCCGAATTGCTCCTGTGGGGATTGTCCACAGTATGTTAGTCGCTTTGGATAAAAGCGTCTATCAAGTGACATGTAATGTAACATGTATCTTACAGAAAGGCTAACCAATAGTAGAGACTAAGATATAATAAGAGTCCAAGTCAAAAACATCACCACAATAAACTTGTTTTTTCTGTAAAGGCGAAATGTTGAAATAAAAGATTATGATAAGGACAATTTACTGTATGTAGAGCTTTCTTTTTCAGCCCTTAAATCCCAAGTCCCACTCACAGTACTTATTGTTTCTGGAGCTCCACAATGGCCCCTTTTGGCTATATATGGCCTTTTCTCCCCATAATGGGGTCAGTAAATACCCAGAACAGAGTAAAGTCGCACATATACAGAGACTGAGCTTTAATATTTATCCCCTGCTGGGTCAGAGATGGTATGCTTGGTATGTTGCTACTTTCACTCACTAAGCTCACACACACACACACACACACACACACACACACACACACACACACACACACACACACACACACACACACACACACACACACACACACACACACACACACACACACACACACACACACACACACACACACACACACACACACACACACACTTTCTGTTTCTCTCTCCCACACATCCACTGTGTATTTTCCCTTAACAGGAGTTATTGGTTCATTCAGCTGTTACTAGCTGTTTTTCTGTGTTTGGGTCGCAGTAACGTTAAACACCGAAGCATCCTTTCTTCATAAAGGATCAGGGTTGGGAGGGTTACCTTAAAATGTTACACTTACTAGTTACCTGTAAAATAAATGTAATCAGTAACAGGAAAACCTGCCTTTCATGAAACGCATGAGCACAAAAAGCAGAAATAAAATCTGAGTTGACAGAAAATTCTCCGTTTTGGTTTAACACACACAGTTAAGCTCACACACACTATTTTACGAACGTATAGGTTCACCTGCTGAATTAAAAACAGAACAAATGAAGCGAAGAAAGTGAAAACCATAAAGCAGACGTATAGACTCACATGTAAAGTATTATCCTACAGAACAGAACAGTTGACAGAGAAGAGATAACATCTGATCCTTTACACTTATTCAATTGCATGGGGAGTTTGCAGTTGGTCTAATTCTGGAGGATATATTGCAGGCTCACAGGATGGAGAGCCAACTGGCACATCGGCCCAAATATTGCTCACTCACTGGGAGTACTAAAAGTAGGCATTTTATAAAGTGGATATATAAAACCAGTTCTCAATGTGCAGCCAACTTTATATCCATCTCACTGGACTGCTCTTGAATGGACTCACACTGCGGCTTCAACTTAGCTGCTTTCATACCCAATTGCGATCATAAATAAAGATATCTTAGTTTGAATAGCAATTATTTATAGCAGCTAAACATGTTGAATGTCAAATCCTGTCATATTTCAAGTGTTAAACTCCTCTGGAGTCCAACCTGGTTGTGAAAAGTTCATAGTTTTCTTTGATTCAACGTCACAGTGGATTTCGTTTTTTTTTGTTAAAAATGTAGTTCTCAACCCAATCCTCTTTCCTCTGTCCATGTATGGGTTAAATATGCTATGCTAGATTCACTCCTATTTTTATCCAAAGTAAATGGCTTTTTAACTGTACCATGAGTCAGACATTTTCTTCCCCAGCTTGCTAGGTTAGCTGCAACAAGAAACTCAGCTTAAATTCCTGCTGTAATTTGTTCCCATGGCTTGGAGTTATAAAACCTAAATTCGATGTAAACAAACCACAATGCAGCTATTTAGCACCACATGACTCAGTTTCTATTAACTTGTCCTTTATTTTCACTGAACGTGTGACTCAGTGCTGCTGTGTGCTGGGTTTTAAAGGTCCCATGTCATGCTTTTCCAGTTATTACCTGTCCCCTTGTGTGTTATGAAGGTTTTTATGCATGTAAAACCCTCAAAGTACACCCTGTAGCGAGTACAACTCTAACACAGGAAATACCTGTCTATGCTGCCCCAGAACGCCTCGTTGGAGATTTCTCTTTTTCCATTGTTTGCTTCCTGGGCTCTGTGACGTGTGAACACCCAAATCAACAACAAATGACCGGATTGGCCCAAATGGACCAACCCGCGGAGCACCTCACACACCAGGATCCCTTGGCTAACTAACAGGGAGTCCCATTGACTTGCATAGAGCTCCCTGAACGCTGGTAATAGACGAGTTGGGATGGCGGAGAAATGCTCTCCGCAGCAGACCCATTCTCACAGCGTTAGAAACCTTTTTCTTTCTCAATATCAAGCCACACTTATTGTTTTTACTTCGGCTGTGAGTGTTTGTGTGTGCTCAGGATGAGTTTCGCTTGTTCTCGCTGTATCGCCGACCCGGAAACCTGTCCGCTCCTCGCAGCAGCGGCGAGCAGCAACGAGCCTCGCAACGAGCCTCGCAACGAGCCTCGCAACGAGCCTCGCAACGAGCCTCGCAACGAGCCTCGCAACGTCCTGACAAATCAGAGCCACTGGGCTCACAGGGAGGGGAGGGGCAGGAGCTCCAACAAGCCGTGTAGGACAGAGAGTGAATACACATACTACACAGAGATGCTGTGAGAAACCAATGCGATTTTGTAAAATTGCACAATGTAAATCTATTCTAGTCGACCTCAACAATGGAAATATGATCAGTAGAAATGGCCATGACATGGGACCTTTAAAGGTTTGAGAGGTTTCTATTGACTTCTTTTAAATGTGGTGATAGCATTCTAACATTTTCTCATGACCCTAAAGAGGATATATTATGTTCATTAGACACTTGCTCCCAATAACATATTCTCCAAGAGTGACTCCACGTTCTTTTCCCATCCACACATACAGTAAGAAAGTATTGTCTTGAGCTATTTGTGGAACTGAGTGGAACAAACATACAGCGATATAATAAGAACCACCTGCCTCTGGCCTCTATCATGAGTTTGCATCTTGCATAAGAACCAGCGTTAATAGTTTGATTTAATATAAAACACAGCGTTCATACATGAACAGTTGCACAAACTGCTTTGACTTAATGTCTTAAATATCCCCATTATATTTTTTAGTAGTATTAGTTATAATGTAAAGAGTGTAAATATGAAAAACACTGTAGCTGTCCATTGTCATGCTGTAGTTAGAATTGTTGGTACCACTTTACAATAAGGCTACCCTTATAAAGGGTTTACGAATAGTTTGTAATTCATTTATTAATTAGGTTGTGAACACTTTATAGATCCTTAATAAGCTTTTATAAGACATGAGATAAACAGGGCAACTGTGACCGGTTGCTTGCCAAATAGTGAGCCCACATGTATCTGTACTGCTGCTACTGGGTGAACAAGTTTGATCATTAACATGTTTTCTTGGTAACTTTTCACAATTGTTTTTGACATTTTACATGCCCGATAATTATCGGTCCGATATTAGGAATTATGACGTCATCCCGATAAACCCGATACCAGTATTAATAGCCCCGATAATATACAATATATTTTTTGGGTAAAAAAAAAGAAGAAATACTGCGGTGTGGGTGGATTGGGATGAGGGGCGCTTGTTTTTCACTCGGCTCCTCCCGTTTTGCCAGTACTGTGGTATTAGTGGTTTAGGAAGAGGGGAGTTCTTCACAAATCCAGCGCTCCCTAACTCATGCCTGGCTGTGACGTAAATGGTGTGCGGCCGTGAAGCCAGGACAGTAAACAAACATGTCGTCGGTGGTATGGGCGTTGGAGCTATGTGCAACTCAAGGCATATGCTCGAACCGGAGCTGCCTGGACGCTGCAATCATGTTGCGCACTATCCGTGCTGAGTGTGCTGACTTTTCGTACAATGTCCCACTGTCTGGCTTCCTGCATAAAGTCAAGTGCTCGGCGCAGTTGTGGCGAAATGTCGCTCCTCTGTTTTCATTTAAACAGCTCCTTATATCCGTTAGCGCAGCTAGCTAGCACCAGATGTTAACAACAACAATGCACGTAAGGTCTCTCTCTCGCTCGCTCGCTCGGGCCACACACACACACACCCTCCCGGTCCTCCCAACAGCCAGTCGGTGCCTGCCGGTGAGCGTGGAAGTGTGGTCTGCCACAAGCGGGCGGCAGGAGCGGGGCTGTCAGCATCAGCTTGTAGATGGTATTTTAAACTCGATGCGCTCTGAAACTACGGGGCGGCCGAGGAAAAAAAAATACACATGCGTTAATCGCGTTAAAATAATTAGTGGCGTACATTTTTTTTTATTATCGGTTATCGGTGAGAAGCAGGAAGTTATCGGTATCGGTATCGGTTTCAAAAAACCGATATCGTGCATCCCTAATTTTACAGACTAAAACATTTGGCAATTGGAAAATAGAATACCTTCTGAAGACTGAATGTTTTTGTTGTATTTCATTGAACACATAATTCAAATCACACAATACTTTCGTCCTCCGCCACCAGATCTATTTCTTCCTCTCTTTCTGATGAAATGCCCGTCTCTTCCTCTGGTTATGCTTCACTTATGAGTCTTAATTATCTTGCAATCAAAACACAATGTGTGCAAAGAAAACAAACTAGGTGCAACGTGTTCATTAGTTACAGGGGGTCCGCGGGGTCTTAAAAAGTATTACAAGTTGATAAATCAATTAACTAAAATGAAGGCTATTAAAAAGTAATAAACGGCATTTTCCAAGGTATTACATTCTGTAGCTTGTTTTCAATAAGTATATAAATGGTCCAAAGAGGTTGTATTCTACAGCCTGCCTGAATGTAATCATTGCGTAGGTGTGTAGTGTGATTCTGTGTAGTTTATTTATGGCATCCCGTTGGGTTTGACGTCATCTGAACAGGACATCGCACGCTCACTGCTTGATAGCGCGAAGGTCCGTTTACGCCGGTTGTTAAACAACATCATTATGGGGAAATGCAAGTCTGCGTCCAAATGGTTGGAAGATAAGGAGGAAGGACAATCAATACTGTGTATAGTCAATGTGAGGTAAAGTGTGTCGCCAAGGTAACCGGTTAGAACTCCAAGTGGCGATGAGGTCTTAAAATGTATGGAAAGGGTCTTAAACAAGGTCTTACATCTGACTTCAGGACTCCTGCAGATACCCTGAGTTAGCTTTAGAGGTGCTGGTTGGTGGATTTCTTTAGCTTTGCACAGTGCGAGGAAAGCTGTTCTCACCAGTTTCTGTCTGCATAGTGAACTCTGTATCTGCCTGCTGGCTGAACCTCCATGATGAGTTTGAGAGAGGCATCAATCTTCTCTTCTAGCAGTGCGAGATAACAAATGAGTGTGTTTGCCAGAATATTGTCCTGGATCTGTTTGCCTAAACACTCAGGACATTAGACTGTATCTCAATAAATACACACTTGAGGATTGGTGTTCAAGATTATAATGTTGTATAACAGTTTTAAAGAGCCCTATTATGCTTTCAGGGGTTTTCTTTTTTCCTGTAGTGTATCATGTAGGTTTTTGTGCATGTAAATGGTCTGTAAAGGCTCAAATCCAGAAGTTCCCTCCCTCCAAATGCCTCCAATTAACTCCTTTGTTTACATCCGGAACAAAATGAAATCACTATTTAACACTCAAGCTTGTATTGGCTAGCGCTCCGCTCCAACACATTGTAAGTAATAGGCTAAGGGGCCGGACATCTCTAAGCGGTTGGCCAATCAGAGCAGACTGTTTTTTATTCTTGGTTTATCTTTTAGTTTTTCCGCCAACTTTTCCGTAAAACTGATGCCACCAATCATGTCGAGTCGTATCAGTTTAAAACAAATCAGATGGCACAAGCAGAGGGAAAAGCAAGATTTGTATTTTCACAGAACAAGTCTTCCAAGGAGACGCATTACAGTGTTTCCCACAGAATTTGATTCTATTTGTGGGGGCACCGCACCGCATAACATGTCGGGTAGTAATAGATTTATTTATTTTCTTCTCAGAGTGTACCAGAATGCGTAGTTTATATGTTAGTATTTCTAAAAATCTCCTGGGGGACAATCCCCCCAGACCCCCCTTCTGCGGTTGGGTTTTCAGCATGTGTGCCTTTTTATGTTATACAGTTCAGCTTTGATTCCATCATCTCATTAAACCTTATGTAAAAGCATTCTTTAGTTCTGTGAAGGGATATAAGGGATATATGCACTGTACTTCACTTTAATTAATATTATATGCTAAAAAGCGTATATATTACAGCACGATCTTTTGAATAGATTTGAGTGGTTCAAAATTTCGGGTCGCGATTTATTGACAAAGGAAAAAGTGGGTCCCGAGGCCTGACCAGTTCAGAACCACTGCATTAGACCACAAAAAAAAAATGTTTTGTATGAGATGCGGCCCGCCACAATTAAATCAATGTATGGGAAACACTGCAGTAGTGTTTCTCACTGTGTTTCATCACTCAGGGGACGCCATCTCTGGGCCCCTTCTTTCTGTCTTTAAGCTCGGGGCTTCTCCAGTAACACGGTGACGGTGTTACTGGATATTTCTAGCATTGTTTTTGACAAATGTCGTTAGGCTGTGTTGGTTCTACAGCTCTAAGGTAAAAGATGGAGGGTCTGCGCAGACAAGAGATCATTTTTACACACTTTTAAGGTGAATCACTACTCACTAATGTTGGGAAAATAGTGAATGACAAGGACCTTCCAATATGAGAGTAACATGATAACAAAGGTATCCCAACTGTAGCTGTGTACATGACAGGATGTGTGATTACCTAGAAGAGCATCAGGACTGTTTGAGGCATGTGATAGCTATGTGATTAACATGATGATTCAGCCTCTATGGAGAGAGACATCAAGCATGCTCATTTCTGACATGAAATCTGAAGTAAACATTGAATACTGCTTTCTATTCCTCCATCTTGTGACTGTGTAACTCCCTCTCTTGGATATCAGCATGTGAAGGACACTGTTCAGGAACTAGTTGATGCTCTGTATGTGATGACTACTTCCATTCTGGAGAGGATCACAGATACATGGATCCTGATATTCAAGCTCAAGCCGGTGACCAGTGATATTTTCCTAACAACTAACCTACCTCGTTATTAAAATATGGATTTATTCCCTGTCAGAGATTTCAAAGCTGTGAAAAAATATATTTTAGTGCTAGGTGTTGACATCAAAGAGTAGCAGCAGTGTCTCCCGTATGTCTCTTTTGAGTTGTGCAATGATCATTTAAATGTGTTTTTTCTCCTGTTTGTCGCTGGGCTTGTCTTTCTTCTTCAAAGGCATGACTCACAGGATGACCTTTCAGGTCCCAGGAGTTCAGCGTCTCCTGTGAGGCATCATGGCTGCTTGAAAGCACCTGTGTGCTCCTGTGTTGAACAACAGAAATGTCCCTATCTGAGTGTCTGTGGTACTGTTAGTGGTTTGTTTTGAACTGTGTAATAAAGTTAATTATTCAAAATATTAGAGTTCCTTATTTTTAAACTGAAACTTGCATACCATAAAAAACAAACCTGGAATTATGCATTTGGCACTTTTTTTTAGCTTTTTCTTGTTGTACCGAACCGTGACCCCCAAACCGAGGTACATACCGAACCGTGAATTCTGTGAACCGTTACACCCCTAATCAGCACTGAACTCTTGACCACAGTTTTGTCCCAGGTTTGAAATTAGTTTTCACACTTCACCAAACATACCAAACTCTCTGGAGTGGAACATTTTTGTTGTGGCTCAAGCTGAACATGCCCTGAAAGTGTTACCGCTGCTGGAGATTACATAAACGGAAAAACTGACATGCATGAGTAAAGTGTGCTCACATTGAGGAGCTCACATAATGGAACATAATCCTGTTCAATCCAACATGCAAACATTTATACACTTTAGCAACCAGTCTGGGGTAAGGAATAGATGTCTGCATTCATGTGCTGTAGGTGTGAGTATATGAATGGTAGTAAATCAGATTTATTGACGTTTAAAAGCCATTGACTTTCTTGAACCAAATAATTATGCATATCAATTATGTATCTGACATTTTGTTTTCCAACACATTTTCACTTTTATTTTCCTATGTTCACAAATTCAGAATTCAGAAATATATATTACAATTGCAAAAAAACAAGGTATACAATTCACATAAAACATCCGGGAACACAAGGAAAAAGTAATCGATTCTAGATCAATTTGGGACCTGGTGAACATTGAATTAAAAAAAAGTGAAAATTAGTTTTTTTAACACTTCAGAAGCAAACAGTCTTTGACCTTTGCCTTTGTTCATTGTTATTTTTCAATGGCTTACTGTATAGATGAATGAGTCCAGACTATAGATAGATAGATAGATAGATAGATGGATAGATAGATAGATAGATAGATAGATAGATAGATAGATAGATAGATAGATGGATGGAGATATAGATATAGATATATAGATAGATAGATGGATAGATAGATAGATAGATAGATAGATGGATAGATAGATGGATAGATAGATAGATAGATAGATAGATGGATAGATAGATAGATAGATAGATAGATGGATGGATAGATAGATAGATAGATAGATAGATAGATAGATAGATAGGTAGATATATATATAGGTAGATATATATATATATAGATGGATAGATATATATGTATATAGATATAGATGGATAGATATATATATAGATAGATGGATAGATGGATAGATGGATAGATGGATAGATAGATAGATAGATAGGTATAGGTAGATATATATATATATATAGGTAGATATATATATATATATAGATGGATAGATATATATGTATATAGATATAGATGGATAGATATATATATATAGATAGATAGATAGATAGATAGATGGATAAGTACTTTATTAATCCCAATTTGGGCCATTTTTGCTATTTTAAATTCTATACACTTAGCATGCATGTTCACATTCCCCTGTAAGAAGAGTATCCTCCATATTGTAATAAAAAGCTTTCATCAGATAAGTTTAATTTAATGTACCGTAGTAGAGTGCACTTTGCCTCCCCAAAGCAGAATAATACAGCAGTCTAATAATAGCAGTCTTATGGGATTGTCTTAGTGTTATGGCATAGATTTGAACTCATGCAGCAAAACTCCTCTGCTTGGGTCCTGGTTACAAAAGCGTTTCTGAAGCAGCTGACAGCTTTCGAGGTGAAATGCGGCAACAAATATCTGCAGGGCCTCATGTGAGAGACGTTCCCCTTCTTGTACATTGCCCTGCAGAAAGCATGAAGCACATGACCTGCATTTATCTTCCGAGCACACAATGTGACTCACTGTGCTCGCTTAGGGGGTGATAATATGATCAAAAGTAACTAGAATTAGTTTTATGCCTTCGTCCAACAAGCGATACAGTCCATTTTTGTCCAGATCATGTATGTACTTTGAAGGAATTTGAAAATAAATAAATGTAATGTATGGTTTCAGTGAATTATTATTTCCAGTGAGGAACATGCTGTCTCCACTTACAGACTATTTGTACAGAGGAGTACAGAGGACTGATAGAGAGCTTTGTCACATGGTGTAAACACCTGAAGCCAGAGGAACAGGATGAGAATGAACACAACGTTTTATCTGTGAGAGTAGACAAAGCTTCAGATATGGAGGATGCTGTACATTTTAGACTGTAGAAAAATCACCACAGTTTTAATGTTTAAATTCGTTTTCTGACCAAATGTGAAATATAGTCACAATCCTTCTGTTCCTGAGTTATGCCGTTGAATATTGACCAGAACTGTGTTTTCGCTACATATTGTTGTGTATTTTTATCATTTCTGAGCATCTTAAGAAAAAGACTGGAGACAGGAGCATATGATTTTTGGCGTTTACTTGCAAGAAAGGCATCAGATATAAAATACAATCTCTATATATTGTCAGCACAAATATTACACATCCTGACATCATTCACTTCTTGACACTGAATCTGTTCTTTGGACAGTTTTGTCACCATGTTTTTGCTGTTCTTGAAATACACAATGGTGAAGTCTGCATTACAGGACACACAATGGAGACCTCAGCAGGAAACCGATGGACTGTCCACTTCAAGTAGGGAATGAGTCCTTACCCCAAGTGAAGGAGTTCAAGTATCTCGGGGTCTTGTTCTCGAGTGAGGGAACAATGGAGCGTGAGATGGGCCGGAGAATCGGAGCAGCGGGAGCGGTACTGCAGTCGCTTTACCGCACCGTTGTGACGAAAAGGGAGCTGAGCCAGAAGGCAAAGCTCTCTGTCTACCGGGCCATTTTCCTTCCTACCCTCACCTATGGTCATGAAGGATGGGGCATGACCGAAAGAACGAGATCGCGGATACAAGCGGCCGAGATGGGTTTTCTCCGCAGGGTGGCTGGTGTCTCCCTTAGGGATAAGGTGAGAAGTTCGGTCATCAGGGAGGGACTCGGAGTTGAGCCGCTCCTCCTTCGCGTCGAAAGGAGCCAGTTGAGGTGGTTCGGGCACCTAGTTAGGATGCCACCTGGGCGCCTCCCTAGGGAGGTGTTCCAGGCACGTCCAGCTGGGAAGAGACCAAGGGGTAGACCTAGGACCAGGTGGAGGGATTATATCTCTTCGCTGGCCTGGGAGCGCCTTGGGATCCCCCAGTCAGAGCTGGTTGATGTCGCCAGGGAAAAGAAAGTTTGGGGCTCTCTGCTGGAACTGCTACCCCCGCGACCCGACCACGGATAAGCGGAAGAAGATGGATGGATGGATGGACAATGGAGACCCAGATACACATGTTTACTAAACACCACATGATATTAACATACATTCATATACTAAAATACTGCATATAAGAAGAATTGGACGTACTCACCATGATGTCACACACTGGTTTGTGGACTGCAGTTTTGAAGCCTAGAGTTTGGTGTTTTGGCCGAAGAGCTTTGGAGCAAAGTACAACCAAACCCTCAACAAGACATTTTTATTTGTCCAAAAACGTTACAATTTACTTTCCTGAAAACACACTTCCTAAAGGTTTTGAGCAGACGTAGTGCTTGTCGCTCCACAACTATTGAGAAGTGTACAAATAATGATAGTTTACTATAAAAATGGGGCAGGGGCAAATCAAAGAAAGGTGAATCCCAGGTCAAATGTACATTAGAGGGTCTTGGGTATGTTGTCTTCACTGATTGTAATGCTATGTTAAATGGTCGTGTTTTTTGTCTTTGTTGATTGAGCTAGAACATTCTGACTTGATCTGACGTATTGAAGTATTATCAATTAAATCAATCAATCAATCAATGTTTATTTATATAGCCCAATATCACAAATGTTACATTTGTCTCAGTGGTCTTCACAGTTTGTACAGAATATCAGTATGACAATACGACACCCTCTGTCCTTAGACCCTCTGTCCTTAGACCCTCTGTCCTTAGACCCTCTGTCCTTAGACCCTCTGTCCTTAGACCCTCACATCGTACAAGGAAAAACTTCCAGAGAAAACCCACAGTTTAAAGGGAAAAATGGGAGAAACCTCAGGGAGAGCAACAGAGGAGGGATCCCTCTCCCAGGACGGACAGACGTGCAATAGATGCCGTGTGTAAATCGAAAAGATAATACATTTACAACATAGGTTAAATGTCTGTGTCCTTGAATCTGGTCATGTTTTTTGTCTTTGTTGATTGAGCTAGAACATTCTGACTTGATCTGACATATTGAAGTATTATCATATCATTTCGTAAATTAGATTATGGTGGGCCACAACAGTCGACGTAAATAATTTGGAAACACCGGTCACAGTGAAGGTGACCGCTGAGTTTTTGGAAATAAAATGCCATCAATTCAGAATTGTATCACATGTGTGTGAAATGTTGTCATAATTAACATATGAGGTCTTGAGTTATCGCCAAAAACGTATATTTTGTTCAGGCTACCAGTGTCTTTATTGAAATAGACAGTGGAGATGAAACGCAGCAAATAGCTCCAGTATATGGGCTCTACCAGCTCTACCATGTGAGCTATATGGCGGCATACATTTATGTTTTGATGGTACGGTGTCTTTGAGCTGTGATAACTAACCACCAAAATCAAGTCTGTTTTATCCTGGAGTCCAAGTGAGGTTTCTGCCAGATTTAATGAAATTCCATCAAGGCTTTCCCAAGATATTTCGCGTCCACAATAACGCGTTAGAGGACAAACCCTCGGGTCAAGGCTGGTGCCGACATGGAGGCATAGAAATCGTACTGACACGGTGATGCCGAGGTTCTGACCACACTTTACAGAGGCTGTTTATTTATTTTACTGACTTTTCTTAAAATAAAGTTTATGGTTGGCAGTTTCCCTAGGAATTTTCATATTTGTAATTTGATGTAACTTCAAAGAGCTACTTTTTTTTATTTTCAGAGCATTACTCTGTGTGTGGGGGGGGGGGGGGGGGGGGGGGGGGAATACCTCAAAGTTTGATGAAAAGAAAATATGCTTCCTGTCTAGTGTCTACAGACTTCTAACCATTACAGGAATGTTCACCATGCAGTCAAACTCACTTTAACCCACAGCAGTTACGACACAACAAATAACAAAAATGATCTTTACACAAAGTAACCCTGTGGATTTTAACCTCTTAAGCACTGAGCCTGTTTTTCAGGTCTCAGGCTCGAAAATGACATTTCCAGAACAAATGACCATATCTTCACTTCTAAAAGGGGAAAATGAATAATCTTTTTTCTCAAAGTAACGATAAACCTGTGAGTTGGATGTAGAAAAGTCAGAATCAATATAGATGTTTTTTATTTTAAAGAAAATTCAGATTGAACATAGTAAAAAACTGTAAATGATAGTGTCCGTCCAAAAAATTATATGTTTTACTTATAGTGAAAACTACCCTTGGTAAGGTAGACTAAAAGCTTTAGGAATCCAAAGTACAACATATAATAAGTACCCTGTATCAAGATTGATGCAAAACAAGTGACATTTGACCTTTTTAGAGAGGTTTAGCAAAAAAAACTCCACCTCTGAGGTGATTTGGGTGGAAATGGGGGTTTTACCGTTTCTCTGGAACCCATTGGTCGATTTTGGTGATTGACATCTCTTTTTGACTGTTAGAGCCAATAGAATCGAAGCGGAATTTCCACATACACACACACACACCTTACCATTGAGAAATGAGAGCTATGCGCACCCAGTTTTGCATGAGAGCGAACATATCTCTCGCTCTGACATCTGGAAACGGAAAAGCAGGTTTATTGCTAATGGATTATCAGAAATCATTCAAAGGGACACAGACACATTGGATCAACCTATGGATTAACTTCAGCAGCGTTTTTTTTTAATCGTTTTACTGCCATTGAAGACCACTTTTGACCAGACAACGACAAAGGTGAGCCATTTTGCCGTTTTTAGCTACCTAGCGCCACATGTTTTGATGTCTGTTCTTGTTATTATCTCCGCGAGTTCTTATCATGGAGTGATGATGTATGTACGGATCGATTCTGTGTCTTCTCACGATGCGAATCGATGGGTTGGACGTGCAGCTACGATAATTGAGTGAGTTTCTGTGCAGTAATGCGTTAGCATTTTTTAGCTTGTGGCTAATTCATAGGCTCAGCGCTAGCTTTGTGGGGTTTTAAAAAAAAAAAAAAAAAGATCATGTTCATTTTCAATATGTAGTGTCTCTACTTTAAAGAGTCCTCTCCTGCTGATGTTCAGGTGTATATCAGTATGTAGTGTCTCTACTTTAAAGAGTCCTCTCCTGCTGATGTTCAGGTGTATATCAGCATGTAGTGTCTCTACTTTAAAGAGTCCTCTCCTGCTGATGTTCAGGTGTATATCAGTATGTAGGGTCTCTACTTTAAAGAGTTCTCTCCTGCTGATGTTCAGGTGTATATCAGTATGTAGTGTCTCTACTTTAAAGAGTCCTCTCCTGCTGATGTGCAGGTGTATATCAGTATGTAGTGTCTCTACTTTAAAGAGTCCTCTCCTGCTGATGTTCAGGTGTATATCAGTGTGTAGTGTCTCTACTTTAAAGAGTCCTCTCCTGCTGATGTTCAGGTGTATATCAGTATGTAGTGTCTCTACTTTAAAGAGTCCTCTCCTGCTGATGTTCAGGTGTATATCAGTATGTAGTGTCTCTACTTTAAAGAGTCCTCTCCTGCTGATGTCCAGGTGTATATCAGTATGTAGTGTCTCTACTTTAAAGAATCCTCTCCTGCTGATGTTCAGGTGTATATCAGTATGTAGGGTCTCTACTTTAAAGAGTTCTCTCCTGCTGATGTTCAGGTGTATATCAGTATGTAGTGTCTCTACTTTAAAGAGTCCTCTCCTGCTGATGTTCAGGTGTATATCAGTATGTAGTGTCTCTACATGTCTCCATGCTTTAATGTTCAAAAAGCTCTTTGTTTCTCTCATACTGCCTGTGCTGCAGCACCTCTTTTCACCCTCTGTCTGAAACCAAAGCCCAGTCTGCTCTGATTGGTTAGCTGTTGTGATTGGTCAACCGCTTAGAGATGTCCCCTCCTATAGAAGTGCAAGGTTTACATAATGATGTCACTGTGTTCCAGAAGTAAACAAAGGAGTACTTTGGGATTTTAGTGTTTTCAGACCATTTTCATGCACAAAAACCCATATAACACACTACAGGAAAGGAAACACCCGAAAACCATAATAGCCCCTCTTTAAGGATCCGAGTACTTCTTCACCTCTGACCCCAGGACAGCTTGTTTTGGTGTTGTTTGGTTTTCACCTGCTGTCATCTCTTGTGTAATCTGCATGTTGGCTTCTAGAAAGATGCACAGTGATAACTTAAAAGTCTGTTGTCAGCGTGGAGAGGGTATCAGGAGTGGATGTGAGAGCGTCTGAACAGAAAGGTGTGGGAGAGACGTAGGAGAGTAAAAACTCAGACTGCTGGGTAAATATTGACACCTCTGATGTCTTGCTCTGTTGTGTTTATGGCCTCCGCTGGCAATTATTAATCGCTCACTACAATAATAATGTACACACGAGCACAGAGACTCCCCTGGTTACTCTCATCCTTCCTTACTTTCATGTGTGAGAAGAAAGTGAGATCTGTGTTATTAAAACTGAACTCACCTCAGGTCAGTGTCAATCAAATGAGGCTTCTGTAATAAACACAGGACACTTTAGAGACACATAGATCTTAAAATGACTGAAATGAATAGAGGCATGTTTTCTGTAGCGGTGATAATGAGGTAAATGTTTGGATAGTACATTTTATTCGCGTATTTCAAAGTCATGTGACATAATGGCTTACTGTAATCGACTAACTTGAAAATGATCGAGCATTAATTCATCTTTTTTTAATTGCATGACACCTTGATATGGCAAATGTTTCGTTTTTTTATGAATGAGAACAAAGAATTGTCCTTTGCTCAATAATAATAATCTTTATTTGTATAGCACCTTTCATACAACAAGTGAAGTCCAAAGTGCTTCACATAGACATTGCACAGAACATTGATATCACACAGAATACAGATACCAGTAAAAAAACAAACACAAATTGCATAGAGTATACATATATAAAAAATACATTTAGATTTAAGGTACAACGATGAAAGTGTGCATTAAAAGCTGGATACTGCAAATTCAACACACAATCAGGTGACGGGTTAAAATGCATCTCAATGCATTGAGAAAGTGCAGCAGTAGCACTAGCAATAGAGACGCAGATGATTGTGTGTACTTCCTACATTCATGTGTATTGAATGCTGCAGGCCATCCAGCCTGGAGTGTTTCTATAACTATACTCAAGGCGTTAGCAACTGGGTTACACTGGAAGTTCAGCTGTTTGTGTATCAGCCTCTGCAGCAGCTTGCTTGGCGGATCAAGTAATTCGGTGAATTAGAGCAAAATGTAGGATGCTTTTTTTATTAAAATGACTTGCCTGTAACGCGAATAGTATTTAAAAAATTAAACGGGAGACAGTGAATGGATGACATGAAACAAAGGATAACATACACTGAACAAAAATATAAACGCAACACTATTTACCGGGATACAAACCGGAGGAACCAGGCATGGAGGGAGGTGGCAGAGACAGTGGGTGAAACTGGTAGGTTTTCGCCTGTTTGGGGATTTTATATATAAATACACTGAACAACAATATAAACGCAACACTTTTGTTTTTGCTCCCATTTTTCATGAGATGAACTCAAAGATCTAAAACATTTTCTATAAACACAAAATAACCATTTCTCTCAAATATTGTTCACAAATCTGAAAGAATCTGTGACAGTGAGCACTTCTCCTTTGCCGAGATAATCCATCCCACCTCACAGGTGTGGCATATCAAGATGCTGATTAGACAGCATGATTATTGCACAGGTGTGCCTTAGGCTGGCCACAATAAAAGGCCACTCTGAAACGTGCAGTTTTGCTTTATTGGGGGGGTCTGGGGGGGTCCGAAAACCAGTCAGTATCTGGTGTGAGGGGTAGGGTTAGGGTAATGTTGTGAATCGAGTGGCCCATGGTGGTGGTGGGGTTATGGTATGGGCAGGCGTATGTTATGGACGACGAACACAGGCCACTCGATTCACAACATAACCCTAACCCTACCCCTACCCCTACCCCTACCCCTACCCCTACCTCTACCCCTCACACCAGATACTGACTGGTTTTCGGACCCCCCCAGACCCCCCCAATAAAGCAAAACTGCACGTTTCAGAGTGGCCTTTTATTATGGCCAGCCTAAGGCACACCTGTGCAATAATCATGCTGTCTAATCAGCATCTTGATATGCCACACCTGTGAGGTGGGATGGATTATCTCGGCAAAGGAGAAGTGCTCACTATCACAGATTTTTTCAGATTTTTGAACAATATTTGAGAGAAATGGTTATTTTGTGTATATAGAAAATGTTTTAGATCTTTGAGTTCATCTCATGAAAAATGGGAG
This sequence comes from Gymnodraco acuticeps, assembly GCF_902827175.1. NCBI lineage: Eukaryota > Metazoa > Chordata > Actinopteri > Perciformes > Bathydraconidae > Gymnodraco > Gymnodraco acuticeps. The sequence continues at coordinate 17,022 of NW_022990278.1, read as the reverse complement.
CAAAAACAAAAGTGTTGCGTTTATATTTTTGTTCAGTGTAAGATTCAAAGATTCAAAGTTACAGTGTAGAAATAGCAATGAAAATCTTCTGACCTGAGCTCCTCCAACGATGCAACATATATAATAAAATACAAAATAAAAAGTAGTGCAAAAGTCTATATACATGTCAATAGAATACACTTTTTGCACTACTTTTTATTTTGTATTTGCAAGGCGTCACACGAGTGCTCTTAACCAACTTTCAGCAAGTTTGGAAAAGCATTAAAATTAGACTGTTGTGAAAAACGACAAGCTTGAATTCAGGGTTGGGTTTAAATCTATTCCGTTACAAATACCTGCAAAATTGTAAACAGTAGCCTAATCTGAGAATTTGTTTCTAGGAAAACCTGCCTTTCATTCAGCACATTCAGGCAGTAGCAATGGCACACATGAGCACATACTAAAAAAGCAGAAATCAAATCTGAGCTGACAGAAAATGCTCCATTATAGTTTAACACACACAGTGAAGCTCACACACACTATTTACCTTTTTTTGTATCCTGATTACCGTCACATGTAATCCGTTACTTATCAATCCTGCACGAATCAACGGCTGAAAGTGATCATCCCTGATAATGAGTTTGGTTAATTCACATCCATTAGTGTTGATAATCAGCAGTGTCCTGGCCCCGGGGAGTATGTATTAAATGTGGGATCTGTTGTGCACTCACTCTCCATGTGTGGTGAGAAAAAAGCCCATAGGTTTTTTCCCAAATAAGGCCTGAGTGTGTGCTGATAGTATTCATAGAATAAAGACTGCTGCTGCTGCTGGGGAATATTTGTATTGACCTGTTGAAAGACTTTATCTGATGCATGCCGTTTCCATGGCAGTGCGGGGGCGCGATGCTTCGAGGCCGCGGCGCTGTGTTCAGCTGCAGCAGGAACACACCTTTTAAATGTCACATTTGGACAGTGTGTAAAGCAGGAGTCAGTGTTTTCCACATGTGAAGAAGACCTTTACGCTACACCAGTCAGCCTGACGGTTCAAGGTTCAAGGCTTTTATTGTCATGTGTGCATTGTTGTTATTAAAGTAGTTTCTATGCTTTCATTTTAAAGGCATGTTTGGGCACTGGGTGATTTGAGCACCTGGTGTAATTGTATATATATTGGAGACAGGTGGAGGTGGGAGTAGAGCACTAGGAGGCACATGGTTTGTTATCACGGTGTTTCAAGACACAAAAAAGGAAAGGCTTAAGGAACGAAATATAAGGAAAGCTGTTGAATGTACTTTGTTATTGGAATAAAATGCACAAACGGAGATTGTTGTCTGGACTTAGTCAAAGTCAACTTTATTGTCAATCTCAAAATATGTTTGTACACAAAGAGATCAAAACACTGTTTCAATAATTGACAAAAAAAACACAAAATAACCGTTTTCTTCAAGTAAGCAGGATATATATATAAAAAGATTATGTACATAGTGCAAATGGGAGTGCAAACATTTCCATAGCAGCGTAAAAAGTGACTGGTGCTGGGCTTTTAGTGTCTGTGCTAAAAGTCAAACTCAAGGCCGGGGGGCCAAATCAGGCCGTTGGTGGATTTAATTTCGGCCCGCAGGATAATTTCTAATTACTATTAGATCTGGCCCTCCGGTATATTGCACGCACACCTTGACTCCATCCTGAGGGTCTCCTCCGCTCAGAGCCTGAGCCCAAACATTGATGACCTTGCACCCGAGATGAGATGCCAAGTATCTGAGCTAGCATCACAGAGCAGCACACTGAGTTCAATGGATGCTTCCTTCTGCACTTTCTCTCAGGACAACAGGACATGTTTGGTTTTCTCTCTGAGGGGAATAGTTTTGTTGAAGCTGTTGTTGGCCTGTGGGAAAATGTAATCATAAGAAATGACTCTGGAAAAGCTGCAGATAGAGCCGTAAGAAATGAATGCAGCTGATTATTTAATGTTTAATGTTGTTTGTATAGGCGATCATTGAAGCTTTGTTAGTTCCAGGTTTAATATGTGCAATAAGTTCATTTCAATAAGTTCTGCAATAAACATTGAACCAGTCCGGCCCTCCACTAATACCCATTTTTAAATGTTGGCCCACTGTGTGTTTGAGTTTGACACCCCTGCGCTAACTAGTGCCTCAGCGGCGGTGTTATTTTAAGTGAATGATCTGTTTTATTTCTACATGATTTTGGCCGCTACACAGCCCTTAGTGGGCTTGTGTCATGGCAGAGAAAAAACCCAGAGCAAATACATCCTGCTGAGGATATGCCTCCAACTCATTTGTTATGCTAATGAGCCGCTTTTCAGTTGTCAAGAAGCATTTCCCCCATCAAGCTTTTAGGACCAAACATGTGTGCAATACACTATTAGATTAGAGATGAACAATTCCGATTCTGCAGCTTTAAATTCATTGCATCTTCAACTTTAGGCGCTTTTGTATTTGCATTATTTTATGTGTTACTTTTTATATTGTATTGTTGGAGGAGTGGCAACTACGCTGTCGTTTTTGTGCAAATGACCAATGACGTTCTTTTTAGATTGAAAACCTCCTGTGTGTGGACAGGAGTGTCTTTTTGACACATCTCTATATATGGCTTTAAACCGTGGCTGTCTACACCGAATAAGACAAATCACTTTGGAGCAAACTATGCATGAGGGAGGTTCTTTTGTTTGTTTTATGAACACTTTGAAATAATTGTGCAGCTTGAGAGTGTTCGAAAAACTATTTGCCATAAACATTACCCTCATTTTAACAGCAGAGCCAAAAGGAGCACTGAACAAAGCACCGTTTTACAATGGAGCATACAAACACTTAATTATCACACACCCATTAGCACCAGTGGCTGCGACGACCAGACATCTTCAACTTCACATCTAATATTTGTTGTAGGAGCATCAGCTGTTTCTCTGTCAATAATATGCATGAGGGAGTTTTAAGAACATTTTATTTGTAAGGCGTTGAGGTTTTTTAGTTAGTTTTTCTCCTGGTGAAGTTGATCGTGTCTTTTTCACTGTTGTTGTGGCAGAACAATGAGTCAGCTTTTCATCATTTCAGTCATGATTAAGCAAAACTGACTTGCATTCATTGGCCATCCAAACACATCCATAAAGGTGTACAGGGCTGTGTCTATAACCTGGCACTCTTTACTGTCGTTGCTTGGGTTTTTGGAAAAGAGAATAGTCATTTCTACCATTGGCATACATGGTGACACCTTAGGGCAGGGGTCGGCAACCTCGAGCCCTCTACTCTGGCTCCCTTGAGCTTAGACAAAAATAAGAAGGAAATTAAATAAAAATATTTGTAGGACTATTTATATTTTATTGCACGGTTGAAAATATTTCGTCTCTTGTATTTTGAGGTGATACTGTGACATGTGAATAAAAAACAAAACGGTTTTAATTAGGTCAACTCAAATATGCGTCACATCCCGCTACGGTCCCGCGCCAGCGCCGTTTCTTGCAGGTGAATAACCTGACCCCCGGCTCGACGAGCGAACTATGGATACATCAAAGAAAAGAAAAGTGTCGGAGGAACACAGAGGGTTTAATTCTGCTCATTTGAATTATATTAACTTCCTTCAAATGTGCAGAGGACTTGCCAAGTGCTGTGTTGATTTATTTTAAAGTAGGCCTGTTTTAATTCTCCTTATAAGAGTTCTTTGTTTATTATTAGAGGTAAACAGTTTTCTATAATATAATAAATGCAAAAAACTAGTGTGTCTATGATATAATAGTATATACAACTTTATAAGCTATCAAGTATGTTTTGCGGCTCCAGACAAAAAACATTGGTGGAAAAGGGGGCAAAATGGCTCTTTTGGTCAAAAAGGTTGCAGACCCCTGCTTTAGGGAAACATTTCTCTGTGTGAAACTCAGTGCTGTCAAAGTCAATGTGCAAGCGTCCAAACCAAAGAACATAAACCTCTTTCTGCTGTTATTTAAAAAAAGCTTATTTCTCAGTCCAGCTCAGCATAACATTGTTTCAGTGCGATGAGAAAAGCAGAAATAGCAGAGTAACCTTTTCTAAATTCACCTCCCTCTCTCGCCATCTCACACCCCATTTCTTTATTCTCTTTGGTCGTGCCTTTGCTTCCCTTTAGTCTTCCACCAGTCACTCCTCCCTGTGAGTGTGTGTGCTTGGTTTTCAGCATGGAGACCTGCTGCTGAGGGGTTTTTGACTTGATAAAGACATGCTGTGTTTGTTCAGTTTGTTCCGGCAACAGAGAGGCCGTGGTGTGAATGTGATTCAGCTGGCTGACTCAGCCCATTAATCGGCTCTTTGAAAAGAAAGGGCTGCTGGCTCTATTTTGCAGCTCGATGCCAGTCCCAAGGCCCGCTGTATGCCTGCAGCTGAATGGAAACAATGCCTTTTTTAAGCTGCGGTGCCTTGGACACATGACAGCTTGCAGGCCGTTTGATAGGTGGAAACTTGGACAGGATCAACAAGAACAACGAGAGGAATGCAGATATATCCGCTTCAAATTAGCCAAATCATTGTAAATCCTGGAAATTAGTTAAAGGTCCCATGTCATGCTTTTCTGGTTATTACCCGTCCCCTTGTGTTATGTAGCTTTGTCTGCATGTAAACGGTCTGCAGAGTCACAAACCCTCAAAGTACACCCTGTAGCGAGTAAAACTCTAACACAGAAAAGACCTGTCTGTGCTGCCTCGTTGGAGATTTCTCATTTTCCATTTTTTTCTTCCTGGTCACGGTGACGTAAGGGTCACTGTGACGGAGATCCTCACACACACACACACACACACACACACACACACACACACACACACTGTGGCGCGCTTACACTGTAGGTGCGCCGCGTTTGGGGGTGCTAGTGGAGCCTCGCAGATGGGGGTGCTGCAGCCCCCTCAGCACCCCCCCTTCCCGTGTCCATGGTGCTCAGGCTGAATTCAGACTGGCGATGTCTCGCTATCTCGCAGAGCCCACGCAGCAACTAGGAAACGACACCAGCTCACACTGTCCGCTCCTCACAGCAGCGAGCCGCGCAACGTCCCGCCAACACGGCACCCAGACCCCACGCAACATTCTCATCTGCTTGTCCTTACTGGTGTCATTTTCTGGTTGCTAACAAACTCCATTGTAAAACATAATCACTGGTGTTCCGTTGTAACGGTGGTGGACTCATCAGAACAGAGTGGGCGAGCTGACCAATCAGAGCACAGTGGGCTCATAGGGAGGGGGGGGGGGCAGGAGCTCCAACAAGCCGTTTAGGACAGAGAGTGAATACTAGGGATGCACGATATTGGTTTTTTGAAACCGATACTGATACCGATAACTTCCTGCTTCTCAAGACCGATAACAAAACATTTTTTACGCCACTAATTATTTTAACGCGATTAACGCATGTGTATTTTTTTTCCTCGGCCGCCCCGTAGTTTCAGAGCGCATCGAGTTTAAAATACCATCTACAAGCTGATGCTGACAGCCCCGCTCCTGCCGCCCGCTTGTGGCAGACCACACTTCCACGCTCACCGGCAGGCACCGACTGGCTATTGGGAGGACCGGGAGGATGTGTGTATGTGTGGCCCGAGCGAGCGAGAGACCTTACGTGCATTGTTGTTGTTAGCATCTGGTGCTAGCTAGCTGCGCTAACGGATATAAGGAGCTGTTTAAATGAAAACAGAGGAGCGACATTTCGCCACAACTGCGCCGAGCACTTGACTTGATGCAGGAAGCCAGACAGTGGGACATTGTACGAAAAGTCAGCACACTCAGCACGGATAGTGCGCAACATGATTGCAGCGTCCAGGCAGCTCCGGTTCGAGCATATGCCTTGAGTTGCACATAGCTCCAACGCCCATACCACCGACGACATGTTTGTTTACTGTCCTGGCTTCACGGCCGCACACCATTTACGTCACAGCCAGGCATGAGTTAGGGAGCGCTGGATTTGTGAAGAACTCCCCTCTTCCTAAACCACTAATACCACAGTACTGGCAAAACGGGAGGAGCCGAGTGAAAAACAAGCGCCCCTCATCCCAATCCACCCACACCGCAGTATTTTTTTCTTTTTTTTTACCCCAAAAATATATTGTATATTATCGGGGCTATTAATACTGGTATCGGGATGACGTCATAATTCCTAATATCGGACCGATAATTATCGGGCCGATAATTATCGTGCATCCCTAGTGAATACACATACTATAGCAGTGGTTCTCAAACTTTTTCTGTCAGGCCCCCCCTTTGGAGAAAAAAAAAAGTTGGGCCCCCCTAACACAAAAAGTCAGGCTCAGTGGCGGCGCCAGAGATTTCTTTTGGGGGTGCTGTGGGGTAGCTTGACGTTTCATAGAGGGTGCTCAAACATTTAGGGTTTCCCATTAATGTACCGGTCGCTACAGAGGAATGTTCTACTGCAACACTCCCCACGCAAATACACAGTGTGACTGTTACAATGAAGGCTCGATAATCAGCTCACGGCATATAGGTGTAAGCAGGGGTCAAGTGCTATTTTTATAGGTGGTGTGTGGACCTCACATAGGGGGGTCCTCACCTCACATAGGGGGGTCCGGGGGCAAGCTCGTCCGGGAAGATTTCTTTTTAAATATTGAAGTTAAAAGCATCAATCTGGTGCACTTTGAGAGCAAAATGAAGAGATCTATGGATACATCTCTCAACACTCATATGAAACAGAACTGTAAACAGATTTACTTTTTCTTTATGGATATTTTAGAAATCACCCTTTTAAACTTTTTTTACTGTCATATAGTATTTCATTTATTCTCCTTATATCTGTTAGCGTAGCTCGCTAGCACCAGAAGCTAACAACAACGATTTCCAGTACCGGTGCGCTCTCTCTCTTGCTCGCGCACACAAAATGGCTCGTTCCACACACACACACACACACACAGAGCCAAGCTTTAATGAAACACAGAGACCCAGACGTAATAGTACTGCATCATATTATTTTCGAATCAATAATTTTTCAAATTATGATTTTTTTTTTTTAATCTTTTTTTTTTTTATAACCATTTTTCCTCCTGGTCTCTCGGGCCCCCCCTATCATGCCTCTGCGCCCCTCAGGGGGGGCGCGCCCCCCACTTTGAGAACCACTGCTATACAGAGATGCTGTGAGAAACCAATGTGAGTTTGGAACATTGAACAATGTAAATCTATTCTAGTAGACCTCAACAATGGAATTATGATCAGTAGAAATGGCGATGACATGGGACCTTTACGTTGTGTAATAATACTCAATAACTACGTTTACTTTCAAACAGAAACCAGGTTATTTATGGATTCAGAATGTTTGAACACTACCCTGACCTTCATTTGGAAGAAAAATATGTTTTTTCTCAACCCAAAACTGAAGGATGAAGAAGAAAATCTGCCTCCATTTCTGAATGACTTCTTTAAATAACTGATGCCTGTGGCGCAGGGGGTGAATACGTGTCAAACAATAAGAGGGTCAGCCATTAATGGTGTAAAATGGCTTGTATGAGTTTCTTTTAGTAGGATTGTTCAATATAAGCATGCATCACTCCTGTATTTGTAATCTTTCCCTTCCTCTCACCGTGCCGCTGTCTCAACAAAACTGCCCCTTTTTTTGTTTTCAAAGTTTTACAGGGGGCCAGGGGTAGATTTGAAACCAGAATCTATGTTTACATTCTTGCACCAGATTCATAAACACCTGCTTACACACATATTGTTCTGTGTGATAAATCCCACATAATAAATAGCCCTCTGTGCAGCTGTTTGGAGAAGAACCGTGCTTTTGTCCTTGGCTTGATGTCTGATAGTGCAAAGAAACAGTCTTAACTCAACACTTAGAGTTGTATAAGTCAATATAATGATGTGTGGTGTGACTATATGTACATGTTTACTTGGAGTCAATGAAAACATGCTGAATATCCATTAACTCTGTAAATATTGAGACTGTTAAGATGAATGATGCCCAGATTTACCCAGAGACCTTCTGACCTGAGAAGTGGTTTAATAATATTTGTTGTGTACATAATAATAATAATACTAATAATAATACATGACACTTATATAGCGCTTTTCTAAAAACTCAAAGACGCTTTGACGGAGAATCACTGGCTTCCGGTAACTGCTAGAATCCACTTCAAGACACTGGTACTTGCGTACCATGCTGCGAATGGATCTGGCCCTTCCTACATCCAGGACATGGTTAAACCGTACACCCCAGCGCGTGCACTATGCTCTGCATCAGCCAAACGGCTCGCTGCGCCCTCGCTGCGAGGGGGACCCAAGTTCCCATCAGCTAAAACACGTGGGTTTGCTGTCCTGGCTCCAAGATGGTGGAATGAGCTCCCCATTGACATCAGGACAGCAGATAGCTTGCACATCTTCCGGCGCAGACTGAAAACTCATCTCTTTCGAATTCACTTCGAGCGATAGATTTATTAACAAAGCACTTATATACTAATAAAGGGCTGGCTTACCTAAAGCCAGTTGAGTAGCACTTGAAATGTTTGGCTCTATGAAACCTGATGTACTTTATGATTCTGTTTTCTTCAAGGTTGTGTCTTCCTGGTCGAATGTACTTATTGTAAGTCGCTTTGGATAAAAGCGTCAGCTAAATGCAATGTAATGTAAAATAACACAAAAACGAAGAAAATATGTAAAGAGACAAACAAAAAACGTATTATTATGAATCCCATTTGAGAGTGTTTAGAAATCTGAATGGTATTGACCCAATGAACTTGTGTTCTAATAACTATAGAGAGGTTTGGGGCAGAGTTGACATGTGTTGTATTTGTTTTACATACAGAGAACATTATCTTAAATAGTCCCTGTTGCTTTGGAAAGAGAAATGAAACCAAACAGATAATCATCTGGATGTGTGCGAACATTGTGTTCAAACCTCTGCTGAAACAGAGGAAAGAATCTTTCTTGTTTAAAAATAATTCATATTTTGGTTAAAACATTTCTAATAAAATCCGGTTCATTAAATTTGCTGAGATTTTAAAAAGAGATTTGGTTTACAGATTTATTTCATTTTTAAAATGTATATTTCTGTGCTTAGTCTGCCTAGTTTATTTAGTAACATATTCGTAAATAAGGCCGCAGTGTAAGTGTATTGTTTGCATAATTTATTTATTTGAATGACTATTGCAAGTTTAATGCATCTGTCTTGTCTTCAAAGGTTTTTCACCTAAAACACCCATTCAGCAACTAAATGGAAATGAGTTTTCAAGTAAACTACTGCAATAAAAGACTGAAAAGTAACCGTGTCATTGGAGTGGAATCCAGTTACAGATCCAGTAGAAGTTTCAAGTCCCTTTCAAGTGGGGAAACTGCACCAAAATCAGAGAAGACTTGACAGCTGTACTGTAGTTCAATCTGGAGACAGTCCTTTGATGTAACAATATATGGGAATACACAGATGCATGTAATGGTGTTTGGCGATTAGAGCCTGTTGTGCTGGAATATCATTCGGCAGGGGAAAAACCAAACCGATGAATCCCGCCCTGGGGTCTAGACCCTGGTGGTGGTGAAGGCATGAAGGGATCGATGGTGGTCGGTCTGAAGAGGAGTGGTTTAAGCTTGGCCCTGGTTTCAGAAGAACGGGAGGTGGAGGAGGGCTGCGTCGAGTCATCTGAAATGACAGGGGAGAGAGCAGATTTAAAGGTTTAGCAATGCACTATGATAGGCTTGTGGGAATAGAGTGCCGCAGTGACGCGTCCTAAAACCCGGTAGTAAGTTAGCATGTTAGCACTTCCGGTTCCCTCGACAAAAAGCAATGGAATTTCTCCATAAGATTTGGGAAAATAGCTGGAAATAAGGTCTGTGGTTGAGACACATTGAAGAGAAATACATCAGCTGTGACCCCACTGGTGATTTCTGAAGAGTTGACATGTCTGAAAAACGATGGTTGTTAACAAGTGGCTGAATAGGACTACAGAAGTTGTCGAGGCCGTTGTACGTCATTACGCCGAACACGTAAACACTCCTCTAAGTTTGTTTGCCCTGTTCTGCTTGAGAGCAAGTGCCTGCCTCCTGCAGACTGTTCAAACAAACACTTCAACTCGTACCATTTAGAGTCTCTAGTTTTGAATATGGATCTGAAGTTGGCGTGACGTTGAAGCAGCGACCCTGCTGTAGTTCCTTTATAGCATAACGTTAGCATTTTGCTTCTGGCGACTAGATTTACGATTCGAACATTATAAAAGTAGGGTAGACATGTGGAGATTATCCGGCTGAACAAAACGTGATCCGTCTCGTAAATGTGTTTCAACCACAGACCTTATTTCCGGCTATTTTCCAAAATCCTATGGAGAAATTGCATTGCTTTTTTGTCGAAGGAACCGGAAGGAGTTTACTTTCGGGTTTTAGGACGCGTCACTGTGGCACTCTGGTTTAGCTGAGGAGTGACGCCCCCGATCACTGATTGAGAGGAGAGAGGGAGTAGTAAGCTGGAAGACGGTCTTCCTGGTTGAACTTGCGCTAAGCTTCATTTAATGTTTCTCTCTCGCCCTCTTCCACAGATAGTGTCCAACGTGCTGATCTTCTCGTGCACCAACATCGTGGGGGTCTGCACTCATTACCCCGCTGAGGGGTCTCAGCGACAGGCCTTCCAGGAGACCAGGGAGTGCATCCAGGCCCGCCTGCACTCCCAGAGAGAGAACCAGCAGCAGGTGAGACACAGCCAGGGTCGGGAAAAAGTGATCCGTTACAATTACTGTAAAAATACATAATCAGTAACTGTTTGGAAAATCTCACTCGTCACCGGCTTGAGCTTCAATCTCAGGATCCATGTGTTTCTGATCCTCTCAAGAATGAAAGTAGTCATCACATACAGAGCATCAACTAGTTCTACCTTCACATGCTGATATACAAGAGAGGCAGTTACACAGTCACAAGATGGAGGAATACCGGTTCTTGTAGGTAATCATACATCCTGTCATGAACACAGCTACAGATGGGATACCTTTGTTTTCATGTTACTCTCATATTGGGAGAGTACATTCAGTAACAGTAACCTAATCTGAGTATCAAAATGTAAGTAATGTAACCTGATCATTAGGCTTTCCGTTAGTGTTGGTATTACCTCAATATCAAATGCAATGTCAATAAATGCAAGAAATATCAATAAGATGTTTTTTATTAAAGTGTGAACAATGTGACCTTAGAAAATAAAATATATTTCGGATCATAAATGGTTTTATTGATAGTAAAACCTGCCTTTCATTCATTATATTAAGGCAGTACACCAACAATGAAACACATGAGCACATACTACAGTTTAAAAAAGCAGAATTAAAATCTGAGCTTTCGGGACTAAAGCATTGGTATGGTGTAATTTCTGCTATTGATCTTTACATCATTTTAAAATAGTGCTTCTTGCTGGACAAAATCCCATTTTTACATGATGTGACTTTCAGTCTTTTTTCAACTGATTTCGTTTTGTTTTTTTCATTAAATCACTGTTGGCGAGTGATTAGCTGTACAGCATATATCATTTCACTGTCCTTTCCTTTAACCCTCCTGTTGGCTTCGGGTCAAATCTGACCGATTAATCATAACTTTTTGGTTTCACATTCGATTGCATTAAGGCTTCATGATATCCTTCACAGTAGACATTTGAACATATGCAATTGCTGATCACCACTTTCATTGAATTTTGGATGATTTAGTCAACTTTGTAACACCCATGGTGTTCCCGGGCAAAAATGTGACCTGATGCTGAAACCCCTGGGGATTCAAAGGGACACATCAAAGTGATAAAGGGCTTCAATGGCACCTATTATGTATCTGGGTTTGGGCTTCCACCTGACTGAAAGCTACAGGCCATAAACTCTCACTGCACAGCTTGATATTTGGACACACACACACACACACACACACACACACACACACACACACACACACACACACACACACACACACACACACACACACACACACACACACACAGAGAGAACAATTGAACATATTTCCCGCTCTTATGTGCCCCTCCCCCCACATGGATCACACCCGGCACACACAATACATGTTCAGTGTCTGTTCTTTGTATATTTACTGCAGTTGTTCATGTATACCAGTAGTCTGATACAATATGTACAGTTTGAAAGGGTGTTAAATGAAATTTGGTGATGATTAATGGTTTTTGTGTTAATGTAATAGCAGTTAAAACAGGACTGGTCAAATTTGACCACGAACACCAAAGTAAGGGGGAAACGAAGACAATAGGAGGGTTAAACCAGTTGAAGCCAATGTTGGTTTCTGCTGGTTTAACCACCACATTTCACAAAAAAATCCAATGAGTCCTACCAGGGATAAATACCTTCCATTAACACCATCAACCTAAGATCATATTAACATATTTGCATGCAGAGGATCTATATTCCTACAGCTGTGGTGTGGTTAAGACCTGCTAGAGATAATGGCCTAATCACAGAGTAGTTATTGTATTCATTAGAGGGTGTTAGTCATGCTGCCTCCACCTCTTAACTTAGCGTGCACTTATTAATGTGCTTTGACCTTAAAGCCTTGGTCTGGATCTCTGAATCCTCCCACTGCTCCAAGTCGACTGAAGATGGAAAACGGTGCGTAACGAGTTTAAATATCTGTCTGATATCTCCTCTTCCCACGCTCTCCTGCAGGAACGCCTTCTGCTCTCAGTGCTTCCCCGCCATGTCGCCATGGAGATGAAAGCCGACATAAACGCCAAGCAGGAGGACATGATGTTTCACAAGATCTACATCCAGAAGCACGACAACGTGAGGTAACACCGGGAAGCATACGGAGAGGAGGTGGGGTGATGTGGGGAAACAGATTGGAGATGCTATTAATAGAACATGTGTTACCTCGGGAAAACAGTAACAATACACACACATTTAGATACACACACACAAATATGCATTGCTTCTTTAAAGGAAGAACACGTTATTTAGTTGGCATTGAGAATTGTATTGGAGCTATTGGGGCTAGGGGAGTAGAAATATTGGTATGGTGTCATTTTTGGTAATTTATTAATCTTTGCATCATTTTAAAATAGTGCTACTTGCTGGGGGAAATCACATTTTACATGACATGAGTTTCAGGTTTTTCTTCCACTTTTTTTCCACTAAATCACTTTTGGAGAGTGATTAGCAGTACAGAAGATATCATGTCAGAGTCCTTTCCTTTGAACAAGTTGAAGCCAATGTTGGTTTCGGCAGGAGCTGCTATAAATAGAACGTGTGTTACCTCGCAAAAACAGTAACGGCCCGTCCACACAGCAGCGTTAAAAAATCTTTCAACGCTTCTGCCCATTCACTTTGACTGGGGTGACGTCACGTTGCCTCGCTTTTCGCCGAACTGCATCGTGGGGAAGCAAAGCGAAGATTTCCAGGATTTCCAGGATTTTCAGGATTCAAAAGTTGAGGTGGAAGCGTCAGCCAATCAAATCCCGTTTATGCAAATCTGACAGAACAAGCGCTAGCCAATCAAACCGCGTGCAAGCAGGGAGAGCCAGACCGCAGTTCATTTCCTCATATTCCAGACGAGAAATTACGGTAGCAAATCACCCGGTTCTTTACGACCAGTAACTATTTACCGGGATACAAACCGGAGGAACCAGGCATGGAGGGAGGTGGCAGAGACAGTGGGTGAAACTGGTAGGTTTTCGCCTGTTTGGGGATTTTATATATAAATACACTGAACAAAAATATAAACGCAACACTTTTGTTTTTGCTCCCATTTTTCATGAGATGAACTCAAAGATCTAAAACATTTTCTATAAACACAAAATAACCATTTCTCTCAAATATTGTTCACAAATCTGAAAAAATCTGTGATAGTGAGCACTTCTCCTTTGCCGAGATAATCCATCCCACCTCACAGGTGTGGCATATCAAGATGCTGATTAGACAGCATGATTATTGCACAGGTGTGCCTTAGGCTGGCCACAATAAAAGGCCACTCTGAAACGTGCAGTTTTGCTTTATTGGGGGGGTCTGGGGGGGTCCGAAAACCAGTCAGTATCTGGTGTGAGGGTTAGGGGTAGGGTTAGGGTTAGGGTTTGGGTAATGTTGTGAATCGAGTGGCCTGTGTTCGTCGTCCATAACATACGCCTGCCCATACCATAACCCCACCACCACCATGGGCCACTCGATTCACAACGTTACCCTAACCCTACCCCTAATCCTACCCCTCACACCAGATACTGACTGGTTTTCGGACCCCCCCAGACCCCCCCAATAAAACAAAACTGCACGTTTCAGAGTGGCCTTTTATTGTGGCCAGCCTAAGGCACACCTGTGCAATAATCATGCTGTCTAATCAGCATCTTGATGCCACACCTGTGAGGTGGGATGGATTATCTCGGCAAAGGAGAAGTGCTCACTATCACAGATTTATTCAGATTTGTGAACAATATTTGAGAGAAATGGTTATTTTGTGTATATAGAAAATGTTTTAGATCTTTGAGTTCATCTCATGCAAAATGGGAGCAAAAACAAAAGTGTTGCGTTTATATTTTTGTTCAGTGTATATATATATATATATATATTTTGCTCGCATAAAATCCCCCGGGTTTTTTGCTTTGTATGTCGGGGGCGGGATATTCATGTGATTGGTTGTTGGTCGCGTTGCTCGCAAAAAATCCCCAAGCTTTCAGACACGCCCACCTCCAAGATTTTCAAGATGTTTTTAACGCTGCTGTGTGGACGGGCCGTAACAATACACACACACATTTAAATACACACACACATTTAGACACACACACACACTGCTGTTCGTGACGCACATGTAGAGTTCCAAAAATTAATATTCAATGCTTATACAAACCTTTTTTCTTTCTCAAGCTTGCATTGAGCGAGCTTTGGTCACGAGAGGAGAAAGATGACTGAAACAATACAACATAACAACAGTGCTTTGTGTTCAGTAGTACTATGGTTTACTACTTGAAATACTAGAGAGGAAGATATACTCAGATCTTGTGAGTCATACGATGATTTTGAGTTTCTAAGGTACTCAATCTGATTCAGAAAAGTCACATCTAATGTACCTAACAGTGATGCTTTATAACCATTTAAATTGAACTAAATTCACCGTACTGTACTTCTCAATATACTATACTATCACTATACCCTCATTACAATATCACTGTATATTATAAATAATAAATAAACCAGATTGAAAAACAGAATTTCCCCCAGGTGGATAAACAAAGGTTCATCTTGTTCTTATATTATTCGCTATATTAAACAACATCTTGATTCTCTCTTTACTACTAATTGCACACTATACTCACATTACTATATCACTATGGTACTCGCTATGCTATGCTATGCTATGCTATGCTATGCTATGCTATGCTACAACATGACTTTACTCTCATTACTATACAGGGCTTTTTCTATAAAAATTGAGTATGAGGGCGCTGATCTTGTATATAAGATATATCCATTCACACGAGAACATGACGCCCGTATACAAGATGGCGCCATGAACGTTAACAACAACGCGAAGTCGGAGCACCGTAAAAACAAAGCTGTCTCTGTCGTCTGACGCTCTATTTGACACGGTTTTCATATTTCTTGAGTAATTATACAGTTTTTGACGAACAAAAATATAGTTTTCTGGCATCACTTTTTACGGGGAAAATCTGCATTTTGGAATGACAGAGAGCACGACAGACAAAACCCTGCTATATTGAAGATTCAACTTATTGTCATTACGTAGTACTAATGTAACTATGTTCTCTGCATTTGACCCATCCTACTGTTAGGAGCAGTGGGCTGCCATTATGTACGGTGCCCGGGGAGCAGTGTAGGGAACGGTGCCTTGCTCAGGGACACCAGTCTTTCCGGGACTTGAACTGGTGACCTCACAGTCCCTATGGACTTCGCCACCACCGCCCTGTATCACTATTGAACTCATTATACTGTAGTATACTACATTACTATACTGTTATTACTATATCACTATACTACTCACTTTACCACAATACTCCCATTTCAACACTTTACCTTGAATTCTTACTTTCACACACTGCCCTTTGAGACGTGATTTTTCCTATTCGTTGTTTTATCGCGTACTTCTTGACACATCTCAATGCATATTTATATTGCTTTTTACAATTTCTGGTGCAGCATTGTTTGATTGAAAAATAAATCATGATTTAATTCAGGTTAATCCTGAATGGTGCAGCCCACCCACGAGCATATAGGGGAGGGGGGGGGAGTAGTAGCAGGTGTTGTCATGACGATAGGCTGCATGGTATTTTCCAAGAGCGTTCTCACCTGTCTCTAGACACAGTATGTCATGTGAAAAAAAAATGGCGTCAATTAAATATGATAATAAACTATGACCCACATGTTGCTGGTCACCACAGCACAGTCAACCAAAAATACAGCTTTAATTAAATGATTTTTCCAGTAATGATTATATGTTTAAAGAACATTCCAGTTCCATGAAAACCAGGTCAGTAGTTTTCCTGTAATCCTGCTGACAAACAACCCAAATCATTACCGAGGTAATCAATGAATAAGATCAATACAGTTTTCTATGTACTCCTCTAGAAGTGCCTGCCTTTAAACGGTTTTAGTTTATTAGATTTCTGATGTTACTCAGCCTAGTGAGGATTTCTGTCACTCAGCATCTCTCGAAGAACGTTGTATTCAGATGATTGATTAAATAAATGCTTCAATCATTTGTTTACACGGCACAGATGTCGTTGTTTTGAAGTGACATTTCCATCATGTGTGGTCGTTTAAGGAGGAGAACATAACCCTCATCTCTGTTTACAGATAGCCTTTAGCATCAGATGCTAATCGCCTCGTCCCTTGTCTCATGATTGTGGACTTTAATGAATTCTGAATCAGGTTTTTTTTGGGGGTGTGATGCTCATAGACCGTTGGATTCAGTCCCTTGTGTTTTGTCCAAGGTCCCTGCAGTTTCATTAACGTATTGGATCACTAGTTTAACTCACTTTGATGTGTGTAAAGTGGCTTTAGTCTAATAACCCTGAGCGACTGTGGTCTGTTATGACGCCACCTCCTGGAGTTACAAAACACTGCACCCGGGAGACACTGGGAATCAGACTGCGTGTGGGGTTGTG
>NW_022990277.1:312500-336763 GCF_902827175.1 Gymnodraco acuticeps | reverse complement strand
AAGAGTCCTCTCTGCTGATGTTCAGGTGTATATCAGTGTCTCTACTTTAAAGAGTCCTCTTCCTGCTGATGTTCAGGTGTCTATCCGTATTGTTAGTGTCTCATACTTTAAAGAGAGTCCTCTCCTGCTGATGTTCAGGTGTATATCAGTATGTAGTGTCTCTACTTTAAAGAGTCCTCTCCTGCTGATGTTCAGGTGTATATCAGTATGTCGTGTCTCTACTTTAAAGAGTCCTATCCTACTGATGTTCAAGTGTATATCAGTATGTAGTGTCTTTACTTTAAAGAGTCCTCTCCTGCTGATGTTCAGGTGTATATCAGTATGTCGTGTCTCTACTTTAAAGAGTCCTCTCCTGCTGATGTTCAGGTGTATATCAGTATGTAGTGTCTCTACTTTAAAGAGTCCTCTCCTGCTGATGTTCAGGTGTATATCAGTATATAGTGTCTCTACTTTAAAGAGTTCTCTCCTGCTGATGTTCAGGTGTATATCAGTATGTCGTGTCTCTACTTTAAAGAGTCCTCTCCTGATGATGTTCAGTTGTATATCGGTATGTAGTGTCTCTACTTTAAAGAGTCCTCTCCTGCTGATGTTCAGGTGTATATCAGTATGTAGTGTCTCTACTTTAAAGAGTCCTCTCCTGCTGATGTTCAGTGTATTCAGTGTCTCTTACTTTAAAGAGTCCTCTCCTGCTGATGTTCAGGTGTATGTATAATCAAGTATGAGTGAGAGTGTCTCCCTACTTTAAAGAGTCCTCTCCTGCTGATGTTCCAGGTTTGTATATCAGTATTGTAGTGTCTCTACTTTAAAGAGTCCTCTTTTCCTGCTGGATTTCAGGTGTATATCAGTATGTAGTGTCTCTACTTTAAAGAGTCCTCTCCTGCTGATGTTCAGGTGTATATCAATTATGTAGTGTCTCTACTTAAAGAGTCCTCTCCTGCTGATGGTCAGGTGTATATCAGGTATGTAGTGTCTCTACTTTAAAGAGTCCTCTCCTGCTGGGGTTCAGGTGTATATCAATATGTAGTGTCTCTACTTTAAAGAGTCCCCTCCTGCTGATGTTCAGGTGTATATCAGTATGTAGTGTATCTACTTTTAAAGAGTCCTCTCCTGCTGATGTTCAGGTGTATATCAGTATGTAGTGTCTCTACTTTAAAGAGTCCTCTCCTGCTGATGTTCAGGTGTATATCAGTATGTCGTGTCTCTACTTTAAAGAGTCCTCTCCTGCTGATGTTCAGGTGTATATCAGTATGTAGTGTCTCTACTTTAAAGAGTTCCTCTCCTGCTGATGTTCAGGTGTATATCAGTATGTAGTGTCTCTACTTTAAAGAGTCCTCTCCTGCTGATGTTCAGGTGTATATCATATGTAGTGTCTCTACTTTTAAAGAGTCCTCTCCTGCTGATGTTCAGGTGTATATCAGTATGTAGTGTCTCTACTTTAAAGAGTCCTCTCCTGCTGATGTTCAGGTGTATATCAGTATGTAGTGTCTCTACTTTAAAGAGTCCTCTCCTGCTGATGTTCAGGTGTATATCAGTATGTAGTGTCTCTACTTTAAAGAGTCCTCTCCTGCTGTTGTTCAGGTGTATATCAGTATGTAGTGTCTCTACTTTAAAGAGTCCTCTCCTGCTGATGTTCTGGTGTATATCAGTATGTAGTGTCTCTACTTTAAAGAGTCCTCTCCTGCTGATGTTCAGGTGTATATCAGTATGTAGTGTCTCTACTTTAAAGAGTTTCTCTCCTGCTGATGTTCAGGTGTATATCAGTATGTAGTGTCTCTACTTTAAAGAGTCCTCTCCTGCTGATGTTCTGGTGTATATCAGTATGAAGTGTCTCTACTTTAAACAGTCCTCTCCTGCTGATGTTCAGGTGTATATCAGTATGTAGTGTCTCTACTTTAAAGAGTTCTCTCCTGCTGATGTTTCAGGTGTATATCAGTATGTAGTGTCTCTACTTTAAAGAGTCCTCTCCTGCTGATGTTCAGGTGTATATCAGTATGTAGTGTCTCTACTTTAAAGAGTCCTCTCCTGCTGTTGTTCAGGTGTATATCAGTATGAAGTGTCTCTACTTTAAAGAGTCCTCTCCTGCTGATGTTCAGGTGTATATCAGTATGTAGTGTATTTCCCATTTTCAACATAGACGTGTAAACCCTGACATCAGTGGACACAAACCAAAACAAAAGGATGGTGCAGGAGATTATAGGGCGATCAATGAGGTTAGCATTTAGGACTCGTTCCCGCACCTCTCTACCAGGAAACACTCAGCGCTCTGTTTTTATCTGCATATTGAAGTATGAATGCTTGTTGTTTGTATGTTGTACAGGTATCTCTACTCATCTCTTTGTACCTGTATAATGACTGTAGGAGCCAAAATGCTACCTAGCCTGAGTTTATTATTTGTTTACGTCACTTTTATTTGTATTTGTTGAGCACTTCTGTTAGTGGTCACATGTGTGTGTTTTGTGTATTTATGTCGCTATAGTTATTGTGTTTTGTCTCACTTCAGTATTTAGTGCGAATGCTGTTTACAGCATTCCACTATAGTTCTTCAAATCTTTATTCTTCCCCTTAAACTTATTATTTCAGCCAATACTTTGGCTCTCCATAACTTCAGCTTATTTTCAGCTACAGAAACCATTCAAATATTAAACTATTCAGCCTGTTCAGGAATCGATGGGAAACCTTCAACTTTTTCAAAATATTTCATACCTTTTGAAATATTCAGCTTTTTAAACTCTTTTTTTAACATTGAAGTCAATGGGAGATGCCTTCAAATCCTGTTTTCCTACACCTTGCGCCAAATGCATCTCCTTCCACATACTTTCAGCCAGACACTTCATTCCAACTTTCACAAGACCTTCAGCTATTAAAACTTGACTTTTCTTTTTGATATCTTTTAAACTTTTTGAGATATTGAATTTAGTTTGGAGCTTGGTAGAGAGGCCTTTTTCAGATTTTAACATTAGAGTGGATGGAGCAGCTCGTTAAGTCTAGAGTGCTTTGATCTCAAAACACAGTGGAGCAGTGCTTGAAATTCTCCCCAAAAATATTTTAAACTTGACATAATTCCCAAACCCTACACTCCTCAGACATATGTGTTCATGAAAAACGTAGGAAAACCTCCTCCTTGAGATTTTTTTAAATGCCGTTGCCATGGCAACACAATGCTCGCCTTGAAACACGGTTTTCTCATAGCTTCAGTGAAAATAATCCAAACAGCCCAGAACTTCACAGGTTTGATAACGATGCAGCCATCAATGCATCTAAGCGTAGTGTGGGGTGTCATCAAATGCCGTTGCCATGGCGACAGACCACTCGCCATGAAACACGATGAGGCTGTAAGTCCAATCGACACTGTCCAATCGTCCCCCAATCTTCACTTGTATATCACCGGTCCATGCCTCAACAGCTCTACGCCAAATCTGAGATCTCACCATATGCCGTTTCCATGGAAACGCATCCCTCGCCATAAAACATGATGTCGCTATAAGTCCAATGGACACGGTCCAATCGTCCCCCAATCTTCACTTGTATATCACCGGTCCATGCCTCAACAGCTCTACGCCAAATCTGAGATCTCACCATATCCCTCGCCATAAAATATGATGTCACTATAACTCCTATGCAAATGTTCAAAGAGTGCTCAAACTTCACATGTGTGCTAACAGTGCAGCCGTGAAGACATCTACGTGACAGTTTTGAGAATTCTTCAAATGCCGTTGGCATGGCAACACAATGCTCGCCATGAAACACGGTTTTCTCATAACTTCAGTGAAAATACTCCAAACAGCCCAAAACTTCCCAGGTCTGGTAACGATGCAGCCATCAACGCATCTAATCGTATTATGGGGTGTCATCAAATGCTGTTGGCATGGTGACAGATCATTCACCATCAAGTTAGTTCAAAAGTTTGCAGTTCAAATATTCTTCTGCTTTCCCAAGCCTTTTTACTTTCTTTTCTCATCTTAATACAAATTCATTCACTACTACTTACATCTGATATTTAACTCCTTCAGCCTATTTTCAGCTGCATAACCCATTCAACTATTACATTATTTAGCTATTTCAGGACATCAATAATATAAAATATTAAGCTTTTTCTGCATTTTTGTAGCTAAAAGCAGCTACCATTCAGCTAATAACACATTCAGCTTTTTCTGCAATTTCAGCTAAATTCAGCCATAAATGTTCACAGTTTACAGCATTCGCACGCATTTTCTGCAAGAAATACATTTTCTAGTTCTCTTTGAAATACGTCGCAGCATAAAACCAACCTCTCGGCGACTCAAACTGAAGTGGAAATCGAGCCGCTACTCAAGTACAAGATCTGAGTACTTCTACTTTTACTCAGGTATAAGATCTGAGTACTTCTACTTTTACTCAAGTACAAGATCTGAGTGCTTCTACTTTTACTCAAGTACAAGATCTGAGTACTTCTACTTTAACTCAAGTACAAGTTCTGAGTACTTCTACTTTTACTCAAGTATAAGATCTGAGTACTTCTACTTTTACTCAAGTACAAGATCTGAGTGCTTCTACTTTTACTCAAGTACAAGATCTGAGTACTTCTACTTTTACTCAAGTACAAGATCTGAGTACTTCTACTTTTACTCAAGTATAAGATCTGAGTACTTCTACTTTTACTCAAGTACAAGATCTGAGTGCTTCTACTTTTACTCAAGTACAAGATCTGAGTACTTCTACTTTTACTCAAGTACAAGATCTGAGTGCTTCTACTTTTACTGAAGTACAAGATCTGAGTACTTCTACTTTTACTCAAGTACAAGATCTGAGTACTTCTACTTTTACTCAAGTATAAGATCTGAGTGCTTCTACTTTTACTCAAGTACAAGATCTGAGTACTTCTACTTTTACTCAACACACTGACAATAAAGGATTCTATTCTATTTCTCCTACCTGTGTTTCTCTGTGAATTTAACCATCATAGGTGACAGTTCGTATAAAACAAAGACGCCCGGCAGCCCCTGGTCTCCTATCAGCCCGTTGGCCACTTTCTCGTGTCTGGTGACGGAGAACTGGTTTGTTTTAACCACCTGCAGGAAAACAAAAAGACAACACAACACTATTATAGGAAGGGGAGAAGGATAGCAGGTTATAAATACTTTTGTAATATATTTTGTTTTGACATTTGGCAGCAAACAATTACAGTGTTTTTAAGACATAGTAATTGTACATGTTAAGTTTGTCGGTCCGAAATGCGTACGAACAATATGAGCATTAGGGAGCGATCGGGACTTCACAGTAAAATCAAACGTTTGTAAAAAGGAAATCTGGACTATGAGGTTTTACGAAATCAGTCCACTTTCTCCATCGTGACACAAACAGTTCCAGATGATGTTAGCCTCTCCATTTTGTAAATGTCTTAACTTATAAATTGTTGCCTCATACAGCTTTAAATTAAACATTAGATTCAATTGAGTACAACAACAACAAATTATGGCGGAAAACCTATTATTTTAAGTCTCATTTTAATGATAAATAACGTTTTAAAGATAATATCACAAACAGAAAAAAGGATACACAAATCACGTTTTAGTTTATAGCACCAACATTATTTAAATACAAATAATGGATACATGTGTTTTCGTTTTAAATGATGAATTAAAGTCCACCGGTCTAGCTGCCTGGTTTGATGGGGTTTGAATAAAAAGAGGAATTATATACGGAAAGAAAGTAAAATGAACTCACCTCTCCGTCAGTTTTTACGTAGATGGTAGGGACGATTTTCACAAAATACTGGTACATCATTGATGCTGTGGGGAGAGGAAAGGGAATGATTGTTAAAATACGAATGCAGACACACACAACACAAGGGAGAGCAGTAGGTTGTAAATATATTTTGAAGGCATCAAAAGCGAACAGAGTGATGTCAAATGTCAGGGGAAGGGAAGTTTGGGGTCCCGACCACGGATAACAGGTAGAAGATGGATGGACATACTTTTAGATAAAAAAATATTTCTTCCAAACTGGAGATGGCTTAAAATAGACTTTTTAATTGGTTTATTTATTAACCCGTCCCACTGGATGACAAACAAGCTTCACTCTTGATCATAACTACTAAATATTGGTACATTTATAGAGTTTTAATGCAATAAATGCAAGCTTGTTTACAT
This sequence comes from Gymnodraco acuticeps, assembly GCF_902827175.1. Classification (NCBI taxonomy): domain Eukaryota; kingdom Metazoa; phylum Chordata; class Actinopteri; order Perciformes; family Bathydraconidae; genus Gymnodraco; species Gymnodraco acuticeps. The sequence continues at coordinate 330,635 of NW_022990277.1, read as the reverse complement.
ATAGACATTTGTGAAATATCAAAATGTTCTGAGAAAAAGTCAAAATTCATAGTAAGTTGAAATTCTGAGAAAAAGTCAAAATTCTGTAAAAACGTTGAAATTCTGAGAAAAATTCTGAAAAAGTCAAAAATATTGTACAAATCGAAAGATTCTGTAAAAAGACGAAATTATGAGAAAAAGTCCAAATTCATAGAATATCGAAATTCTGAGAAAAAGTATACATTTGTAAAAAAAAAAAAAAGATTCTGAGACAAAAGTCAAAATTCTGAGAAAAGTCAAATTCGATAAATTCGGAAAAGTCTATAATATCATCAGCCAAGATGATTCATTTAATTACATTGATTTAATGGGGTAAACATTCCAAGAGGAAAACCTGCAAACTGCAATAACCTGTACAACAAATCACTGGCGTGTAAAGTGTCTCCTTTTCTATAACCCAGAACTATTTGCACAATTATAATATATATTCAATCCAATGCCACTATCTGTCTATAGCAGGGGTGCCCAACCAGTCGATCGCGATCGACCGGTCGATCGCGGGGAGATTCCCAGTCGATCGCGAGATGTGTCTAAAAATAGAACAACAATATTCTGTTTTATCGTTAAATTAATGTCCTGTAACATAATCTTCCTGTGCCAGAATAATGCACTTGAACGCATCAAAGCTTTGTGATTGGCCGGCGTGACCCCATGTGTGGCTGGCCGGCGTGGCTGGTGAGCAGTGGGCAGTGTGCACTAGTTCGCTAACGTTGTCCGTGTCAACAGGAGTGACAGTCCGCACACACACAAGACCGCAATTATGGCAGAAGCAAAACATATATAATTCTCACTCCGAGTGGGAGGATGATTATTTTTGTATCTATTCCAATTCAAAGTCCATCTGTCTCATCTGCAATGCGAGCGTGGCTTTATCGAAGAAGGGTAATTTAGGAGCGGCATTTCAAAACAGTGCACAAACGCTACGAGACGGAACTCCCTCCTAATTCTGCCCAACGCTCCAAAAGGGGAGGGGCCTGAGAGGACAGCTAAATGCACAGCAGTCCATTTCCACCAGGCCCAACAACAAGAGCAAGGCTGCTACCAGAGCATCTTATCGTGTCAGTCACGTTCTGGAGAAACACATGAAGTCTTTCAGAGACGGCAAAGTTGTGAAAGAAGCATTCATGGAGGCTGCCGATGAGCTTTTTGGGGACAGTAAAAATAACAGTAGCATTTCAACAGGTTTTTGATATAATGAAAACTCAAGTTAGATACCGTTATTAATCTGCTGTAAGTTTTAGTTTGTTTGAACTTATTCATTATAATTATTGTACAAAACTTAAATTGATTATAGTCTATTATCAATTCAGGTTAAGAAACTAGTGTTGCTTGCATCCTATTTTAAAGGCATTTATTTTTATACTCTAATAAAATCTAACAAAAAAAGGGTTTGATTCTATTAATTTTGTCTTTTTTATTGCACTTTAGCAGCAGATTCCTGAGTAGCTTCAGATCTGAGTTGTCTTATTAGGAAGCCTCATTTATACTTTTGTAGCAACACTATTTTTATATAATGGCAAAGAAAGGGTTCAGAGTCTTTTCTTTTTGTCCTGTGTCATATGTGGCAGCACTGTTCAATGTTTCTTGAAAACATTAACCACTGTAGTGACGTGTGAATAAACTCCAACTCTGTATCAACAACACTGTTGTGTAACTTCAGTTAAATACTTGTATGTGTGTAGATTAGAAAGAGGTAAGATAAAGGATCTGCAGTATTTTATGAAGTATTAATCGTACAAAGGTCAGTTTTATACAAGTAGAAGTGTGTATTTTCCTGGTAGGAGGCTGTCAGTAATGGCTACGCCTCTCTATTTGGACTGGTAGATCTCGGCAGACTGGCAACTTTAAAAGTAGCTCTCGGTTCAAAAAAGGTTGGGCACCCCTGGTCTATAGTATGTTTCTGTAGATATAAATAAAGTATTTTGTATCTATGGCACAATGGTTAAAAACCTCACTAGCAGCAGTACTAACGTGAACCACCGGTGGCGCTGTTTCTTTTCTCCTCCACATTATCCCCCTCTCTCTACTCCTCCTCCTCTCTCTCTTCTCTATCCGGTAATGGAGGTTTGCTAAAAGACATTTAAACCCCGCAGCATCAAACCCTCGACCGTCCTGCAGTCAAGATCCAGACAAACAAACACATTTCACACTCATAGTCCAAGGTAAGGTGGATTCACGGAGATATTTAGTGATAAAAACACGCGTGTTTAACTGTCAAGGCCACAGGAGACGTTAGCATGTCGGTTAGCATGCTAAGCTAACACAACACACTCTGTGGGGATTAAGAGTGAACTTTACAAAATAAACAATATCACATATTGTATTGTATTTTATCAAATGTTTACGGACTGCAGTGAACAATGTGTTGGTTGTTTTTAATGCTAAATGTTAAAAACAGGTGCTGGCTAACGTTAGCTCTCTAGCTAATGCAATAACAGTGATTACCTAACCAATCATTAACCTGAGTTAGAACAACTGATTAACTCCTTAATGTCTGGGTTTAAGACACAGTTAGCAGCTAGTAGGGTTTTCTGTTCAAGTATCAACCAGTGTCCAATATGTACTGGTTATGTATTTCATAATGTACTCATAGCAAGCTAGATGGAAAGGTCAAGTAACTAAGTACAGTTACACTCTACTCCACTATATTTCAGAAACCAATACTAGCTTCAGTTACTAGTTACCTTTAGGGTTAGTATTATTGTTTTATAACTAATACATAAACTATGACATATAATGATAGGTTAAAAATATCCAGCAGCAGTATATCAAGTTATTCAAATTAGCTCCACCTTTACCAGTTGTGATAAAAACACTATATATATATATGATTTTGAAATGGGCCATTACACAGAATGAGTACTTTAAGTATATTTTGACGACAACACTTTTGTACTTAAGTGAGATTTTCAATGCAGGACTTTTACTTGTAACAAAGTACTTTTTAAATGTAGTATTGCTACAAATCTGAGTATTTCTTCCACCTCATCTTCATCAACATCTTGCTGCCAGTTTTTTTAAAGCTGCATAACTGGATCTTAAACTGGTTTTATTGAACAGTTTCCTGTGTCAGTGCTGCAACCAACGTTTACTTTCTTTATGGAGTATTTTCTAGAATAATTGTTTAGTCTTAAAATGTAAATCGTGAAAACTGTCCAAGTTGATGACTTTAAATGTCAGATCAGAACCCAAATATTACAACAACAAAACGGAGAACTCCGACTCATTCTCTGCTGGTTTGACGCTTAAAGAGAACGCTGCGTAAAGGCTTATTTAGTCGGGGAAAGTATCTCATATTCATGTTGCTCTGTTAGAGGAGCCTGAGACTTCAGTTTTTCATCACCATATCTAAACTGTAGCTGCTGAGCACATGACGATAAAGCCGTGAATCAATTGGATATCAACCCGTCTCTCTTTACCCTCCAGATGCCGGTGGCTGTCGGTTCGTACGGACAGACGCAGCCCAACTGCTTCGATCGGGTGAAAATGGGCTTCATGATGGGCTTCGCCGTGGGAATGGCTGCTGGAGCCATGTTCGGCACTTTCTCCTGTCTCAGGTAACGCTGCGCTCACTTTACACCCAAAAGATGTTGCTATAACTGCACCTGGGGGACATATCTAGAATGTGGACTTTGTTTAATCCCAGCTGTTGTGGTCCAATACTTTAAAGATGTCTAAAGTGTCCCATAGAACTGGCTAATTAGACAAATGAAAAATCCTTAACCCAAAGTATAATTATAATAGTCTCAGGTAACTCTGAACTCAAAAGATTATATAAAAAAACCTATAATGGCACCCGGGTAGAAACAATATAACTGCACCTGGGTAAACTCTAGACTTCATTTAATCCCAGCTGTTATGGTCCAATACTTTAAAGATGTCCAAAGTGTCCCATAGAACTGGCTAATTAGACAAATGAAAAATCCTTAACCCAAAGTATAATTACATTTCTAACGAATGGTCGGCACTGTCTCCTGTCTCCGGTAACTCTGCACCCAACATATGTTATACAAAGCACTATAACTAACTGGGTAGAAACACATTGCGCAGCTGCAAGCACATTCCATTGTAACTGGTGACATGTTCTCAACTGTCTTCTAAATAAAGAATTGTAAAAAAACATTTTGAGGCTGAAAAACGATGTTAAAAAAAATCTAAATGTGTCTTGTGTGCCTCCAGGATTGGGATGCGTGGCAGGGAGCTGATGGGAGGCGTGGGAAAGACCATGATGCAAAGCGGCGGGACGTTCGGCACCTTCATGTCCATCGGGATGGGAATACGCTGCTGAGAGAGTGGAGGAGGAGCCACCTCCACCACACTCTTATACAGCTATGGGACTTTTCAAATAACTACGTGCTCTCTCTACGACAGTCCAGTTTTTGTCAATAAAAGTTCCGATTCGTCAAACGATGTGTTCTGATGCTCTTAATGTACCGACATCAAACAGCATATATGATATTGTAATATTAGAAGGAAGGGGGATTTAAAATGAACATCTGTATGAAAGAATATTTTGTATCACGCCACAACCTGACAGAGGTGTAAAATAACTGAGTACATTTACTCAAGTACAATTTTGAGATACTTGTACATTTCCATTTTATGCTACTGTGTACTTCTCCTCCTCTACTCTTCAGAGGTACATGGTGTACTTTTCCTCCACTACATGTATTTAATCCCTTTAGTTACTTCACAGATGTGGATGAATGATGTGAAATCTAATCAAGTGTTGAATCAGACTTTAGTTCCACCTGGAGTAAATCCACCAGCTACCCTGCAGTATACAAAGCCATTCAAACTAGCTGCTCCTTCACCAGCTTTGAGAACACTTTCATGATCAATCATTATAAAACACAGGGTTTCCCACACATAGACTATACCTGGGCGGGCCGCCCAGGTATATTAACGGCCGCCCAAGTATATTTCGCGACCCATTTAGTTTTAGGTTTTTTTGATAAAAAATTTTTTTTATTCGTCCGTGACCACGACGCCATCTGCGATCGATTAACTTGTAGACAATGATCCCTCGCTCCCTTGCTCTGATCTCGCCTCCTTCTGGCCTGTTAAGTGGCCTGCCTCACACAGGGTGACTGGCTGTCCACATGATGTGGCCTGCCGACATGGCCACTGTCATACAGATCATAAATCAAAGCCCTTGATTGGTCTCTGTGTGTCATTCAAGCTCGGGATAACCTCAGCTCAGGTGAGGTAAAGGACTCTCTGAGGGTTTAGATAGTTAACTTAGTCTAAGTTCTCAGTGGGTCTCAAACGGTGTGGTCACCATTTATGTAAACACATATTTCCATTAGAGAGGGTAGTGATTGGTCTAATGGAGAGTGAGGTGGGCTGAAGATCGGAAGGCTGTGAGTTCAAATCCCGCCAGGAACACCACCACTAGTGTGCCCTTGAGTAAGGCACTTAGCCCTTAGTTACTCCAGGGAGAATGTCCCTGTAATCGGTCATTATAAGTCGCTTTGGATAAAAGCGTCAGCTAAATGAAATGTAATGTGATTAGTAAAATAAGCATGAATAAATAAATAAAAAGTTAACTAGGTGAAAAAAGGTAAGATACACTTTTGAGAGAAAACTAGTCTTTGCTGCTGCCTCAAAGAGGAGCAGGGGGAGAGGATGGAGAGGGGGGAGACAGGAGAGGCTGATTCAGGAGCACAGACACACTCACAACTATAAATGAACCAAAACTAAATAAATTAACAAGTTTCAGTGTTTTTTTCATATTGGATATGGTAGGTTATTGGTTATGGCCTTGATTTTATGATTATTGAAATGTATACAGTTCTGTTTAATATAGGTGTTTCCATAGATCTAGTCTCTTTATTTCCCCCTCAAAATGCACCAGATTGATGCATTTAACTCCAAAATAAAAAATTAAATCTTACCGGGGGGGCATGCCCCTGGACCCCCCTAGAGGATTTGAGGTCGACCCCCACTAAAAATCACATGGATAGGTTCCTAAATACATTAATAAATACATTTATTTTTTTAAATAGTAACCCATTTCCATATGTTCATGTGTGGGTAGTAGATTTAAACTATAGGGCTATCATTATGGACCCTGCCTGTACCTGTACCTGTTCGCTCTGCCATCGCGTGAAGGGTCTGCTAACAAGCGACCAACAGAAAGGTTAATGTTGTTGCACGTCACCTCAACCCCCCCCCCGCTACCACCACCCCCCCAAAGTATATTTCAGATCTGTGGGAAACACTGGCAGTTAATGGACCAGCACCAGAGGCATTCCCATACACACAGGCGTTGGAGCTGTTCTTCATGAAATCCCAGAAGGATGAAGTGCTCTGACAAACAGTGCCGTCTTTGCGCAAAATGATTATACCGGAATGAAAAGTCAATAAATAATGTTGTTAAAACTTTTTTTTTTTTTCGCGCACCCCCCCCCCCCTTGCCACCACCCGCCCAAGTATATTTCATATCTGTGGGAAACACTGAAACATATCATATATATTATTCTGAAATGGACCAATCTGCACGACTACTTTTACTGTCGCTACTTTCACTATATTTTGATGAGAATACTTTTCTACTTTCACTTGAGGAACATTTTGAATGCAGGACTTTTACTGTAACAGAGTATTCCTACACTCTGGTACTTCTACTTTTACTCAAGTACAAGATCTGAGTACTGCTACTTTTACTCAAGAACAAGATCTGAGTACTTCTACTTTCACTCAAGAACAAGATCTGAGTACTGCTACTTTTACTGAAGTACAAGATCTGAGTACTTCTACTTTTACTCAAGAACAATATCTGAGTACTTCTACTTTCACTCAAGAACAAGATCTGAGTACTTCTACTTTTACTGAAGTACAAGATCTGAGTACTTCTACTTTTACTCAAGAACAAGATCTGAGTACTTCTACTTTTACTCAAGAACAAGATCTGAGTACTTCTACTTTTACTCAGGTACACGATTTGAGTACTTCTACTTTTACTCAAGTACAAGATCTGAGTACTTCTACTTTTACTCAAGTACAAGATCTGAGTACTTCTACTTTTACTCAAGTACAAGATCTGAGTACTTCTACTTTTACTCAAGAACAAGATCTGAGTACTTTTACTCAAGAACAAGATCTGAGTACTTCTACTTTCACTCAAGAACAAGATCTGAGTACTTCTACTTTTACTGAAGTACAAGATCTGAGTACTTCTACTTTTACTCAAGAACAAGATCTGAGTACTTTTACTCAAGAACAAGATCTGAGTACTTCTACTTTCACTCAAGAACAAGATCTGAGTACTTCTACTTTTACTGAAGTACAAGATCTGAGTACTTCTACTTTTACTCAAGAACAATATCTGAGTACTTCTACTTTTACTCAAGTACAAGATCTGAGTACTGCTACTTTTACTGAAGTACAAGATCTGAGTACTTCTACTTTTACTCAGGTACACGATTTGAGTACTTCTACTTTTACTCAAGAACAAGATCTGAGTACTTCTACTTTCACTCAAGAACAAGATCTGAGTACTGCTACTTTTACTGAAGTACAAGATCTGAGTACTTCTACTTTTACTCAAGAACAATATCTGAGTACTTCTACTTTCACTCAAGAACAAGATCTGAGTACTTCTACTTTTACTGAAGTACAAGATCTGAGTACTTCTACTTTTACTCAAGAACAAGATCTGAGTACTTCTACTTTTACTCAAGAACAAGATCTGAGTACTTCTACTTTTACTGAAGTACAAGATCTGAGTACTTCTACTTTTACTCAAGAACAATATCTGAGTACTTCTACTTTCACTCAAGAACAAGATCTGAGTACTTCTACTTTTACTGAAGTACAAGATCTGAGTACTTCTACTTTTACTCAAGAACAAGATCTGAGTACTTCTACTTTTACTCAAGAACAAGATCTGAGTACTTCTACTTTTACTCAGGTACACGATTTGAGTACTTCTCCCACCTCTGAAACCTGGTTATAATTACACCTGATCAGCAGCTCTGACATTTTAACGTGGCGTAGTAAAGATGAAATGGTCCGATTTGGTGCAAAATGATGCATTATTTTTCAAGAAAAGTTACAGTGTTACACGTTCCCCTATTTGTTGGACCCAGAGAAGGCCAAAGTACACACATCCTTTACTCAAGTAGAAGTACAGATACTTGCATTTAAAGATACTCTGGTGAAAGTAGAAGTACTGACTAAACTTCTTTACTCAAGTAAAAGTAAAGAACTTTGAAATGTACTTCAGTAAAAAGTACCCATAACTAGCAGCTGCTTTAAAGAGTACCTGACCTCCCTTTATATTAATAGAACAATAATGTCATTGTTAGCTAATGAATGTTTCCATGCTGAACAACGGCAACATGACAACGTTTCCATTGGTCCCTCTTCTTTAGAGAAGACCAGGAAATGATGGATACACGGATCGTGTTCAAATCAATAGGCACGCAATGACTCTAAAGAATAATGATCACGCATCAAACACACATTCAGACTAAAGGAACCAGCTGTTTGGAAAATGAGAGAAGTAGAAAGTACAGGTATTTGAGTTCAACATGTAAGAAGTAGAAAGTACAGGTATTTGAGTTCAACATGTAAGAAGTAGAAAGTACAGGTATTTGGGTTCAACATGTAAGAAGTAGAAAGTACAGGTATTTGGGTTCAACATGTAAGAAGTAGAAAGTACAGGTATTTGGGTTCAACATGTAAGAAGTAGAAAGTACAGGTATTTGAGTTCAACATGTAAGAAGTAGAAAGTACAGGTATTTGAGTTCAACATGTAAGAAGTAGAAAGTACAGGTATTTGGGTTCAACATGTAAGAAGTAGAAAGTACAGGTATTTGTGTTCAACATGTAAGAAGTAGAAAGTACAGGTATTTGAGTTCAACATGTAAGAAGTCAAAGTAAAAAGTCGTCAGGAAAATAAGTAGTGTAGTAAACTACTGATACCAGAAAAATGTACTTAAGTACATTAACGAAGTATTTCTACTCCACTGCTTCCCACCTCTGGTTGTTCCCGCTAACATTATATTGAAACAGTTAAATGTGAAGTGTCTGACCTTGAGGTGCGTTGACGTCCGTGTCGTCCAGAGGGTTCACGATGCCGGGGTAATCTTTCCCGAACGAGAGGTGTTTTATCAGGTGGGTCATGTTTATCTGCAGGAAGGAAGAGAGGAATTATTAACAGCAACAATCAGGTCGTTTATATACAGTGGAGGAATGAATAACAATAAAGCTTTATTTATACAGCACTTTCCATACAACACATGCAGCTCGAAGTGCTTTACGAAATGACACATCACAAGTCAAAAACAAACAACAACAAATTCCCCTCAGATTATTTGTTGAGAACTTTAAAAGGTACATGCAGAAAAATATAACATTTTAACAGGTTAATAAATAATGGTTTCTCTCGGACAGATAAGACACAAGACGACTGAGTCGATGCAACAATATAACATAAAACCCCTCAACAAAGTGAACATGTAGGAACAACAGAAATACAAATAAAAAGATAATAGTAATAAAATGCCATAATTCTAATAAAGGTGAAACGATTAAAATATTAAAAAAACAACGTAAAAAGAAATATTGCTATTGAAACGTGTAACATCTTTTCAGACCTATATAATAAAGACTAAAAGAACATTTAAGTTGGTGTTTAAAAATAAGTATTTGATCCCCTGCAGATTTAGTTAGTTTGCCCACTTACAGAAATGACCAGTCTGTAATTTTAATGCTAGGTTTATTTAAACAGTGAGAGAAAGAATATCAAAAAGGAAATCCAGAAATGTACATTATATAAAATAGATTTGCATTGAACTGTGGATTTTCCTTTTGATATTCTCTCTCTCTCATTAGTCGAATAAACCTGACATTAAAATGACAGACTGTTCATTTATTTGGAAGTGGGTAAACTTACAAAATCGGCAAGAGATCAAATGTATTTCCTCCACTGTATAGTGTTACTATCTACCATTTAAATCATTACAATCTGTCGAATAAAGTTCTGAGTCACAATGTATTCAAACTACCAAATGATAATAATTAACCTAAGAAAAGTATTTTTTTCAATATATATTTAAACCGTAAAGTAATTTTTCGTGCAAAAATGGCATGAAGAAAATGTTTAAGTAATAAAATCCTGTTTTTTTATATCATAAAAATGAATATGGACTTTAGGACTGACAAATGAAGAATCTAAAGACATCGTGTTGAACTTTTGAGACTGAAAATCACACTATTTTCTTACATTTATTAAAAAAAACACTTAATAGGTTTATCTAAAAAATCATTAGTTGCTGTTCTGCATTTCATCTGAGCTGCAGTCACTTTAAACAGAGTCACTTACGTTGTCTAAGCCGAAACTCTGCAGGTCGTGAACTGCAAACACAAAGAAAACAACACTCCGTTAGAAGAGAAGGAGAAACCCTTAATCGACCCACAGAGAGGAAGTGTACATTCTGCATTTGACCCATCCTAATGTTAGGAGCATTATGTACGGCGCCCGGGGAAATGTGTTAATTACAAATACTTTAAATACACATTCAGTACAGAAAAGGGAGTTATTGATCAGTGTGTGAGAGATGCAGCTCCTCAGAGTGATTAGTTTAAAGATAAAAGACACAGAGAGGTTAGTTAGCACTGCATCTGAGGCTCTGACCTCCCTTAAATCTCCTCATTTTTGTTTATAAACATCAGGAGGTATTTAGTTACAACCGCTAAGCTAAAGGAGGCTAATGTTGAGCTATAAAGGAACTACAGCACGGTCACATGACTTCACGTCACCACCGCTAAGCTAAAGGCGGCTAATGTTGAGCTATAAAGGAACTACAGCACGGTCACATGACTTCACGTCACCACCGCTAAGCTAAAGGAGGCTAATGTTGGGCTATAAAGGAACTACAGCACGGTCACATGACTTCACGTCACCACCGCTAAGCTAGAGGAGGCTAATGTTGGGCTATAAAGGAACTACAGCACGGTCACATGACTTCACGTCAATACCGCTAAGCTAAAGGCGGCTAATGTTGGGCTATAAAGGAACTACAGCACGGTCACATGACCTCACGTCACCACCGCTAAGCTAAAGGAGGCTAATGTTGGGCTATAAAGGAACTACAGCACGGTCACATGACTTCACGTCACCACCGCTAAGCTAAAGGAGGCTAATGTTGGGCTATAAAGGAACTACAGCACGGTCACATGACTTCACGTCACCACCGCTAAGCTAAAGGCGGCTAATGTTGGGCTATAAAGGAACTACAGCACGGTCACATGACTTCACGTCAATACCGCTAAGCTAAAGGCGGCTAATGTTGGGCTATAAAGGAACTACAGCACGGTCACATGACCTCACGTCACCACCGCTAAGCTAAAGGAGGCTAATGTTGGGCTATAAAGGAACTACAGCACGGTCACATGACTTCACGTCACCACCGCTAAGCTAAAGGAGGCTAATGTTGGGCTATAAAGGAACTACAGCACGGTCACATGACTTCACGTCACCACCGCTAAGCTAAAGGAGGCTAATGTTGGGCTATAAAGGAACTACAGCACGGTCACATGACTTCACGTCACCACCGCTAAGCTAAAGGTGGCAAATGTTGGGCTATAAAGGAACTAAAGCAAGGTCACATGACTTCACGTCACCACCGCTAAGCTAAAGGCGGCTTATGTTGGGCTATAAAGGAGCTACAGCACGGTCACATGACTTCACGTCACCACCGCTAAGCTAAAGGAGGCTAATGTTGGGCTATAAAGGAACTACAGCACGGTCACATGACCTCACGTCACCACCGCTAAGCTAAAGGAGGCTAATGTTGGGCTATAAAGGAGCTACAGCACGGTCACATGACTTCACGTCACCACCGCTAAGCTAAAGGAGGCTAATGTTGGGCTATAAAGGAACTACAGCACGGTCACATGACCTCACGTCACCACCGCTAAGCTAAAGGTGGCAAATGTTGGGCTATAAAGGAACTAAAGCAAGGTCACATGACTTCACGTCACCACCGCTAAGCTAAAGGCGGCTTATGTTGGGCTATAAAGGAGCTACAGCACGGTCACATGACTTCACGTCACCACCGCTAAGCTAAAGGTGGCAAATGTTGGGCTATAAAGGAACTAAAGCAAGGTCACATGACTTCACGTCACCACCGCTAAGCTAAAGGCGGCTAATGTTGGGCTATAAAGGAACTACAGCACGGTCACATGACTTCACGTCAATACCGCTAAGCTAAAGGCGGCTAATGTTGGGCTATAAAGGAACTACAGCACGGTCACATGACCTCACGTCACCACCGCTAAGCTAAAGGAGGCTAATGTTGGGCTATAAAGGAACTACAGCACGGTCACATGACTTCACGTCACCACCGCTAAGCTAAAGGAGGCTAATGTTGGGCTATAAAGGAACTACAGCACGGTCACATGACCTCACGTCACCACCGCTAAGCTAAAGGAGGCTAATGTTGGGCTATAAAGGAACTACAGCACGGTCACATGACTTCACGTCACCACCGCTAAGCTAAAGGCGGCTTATGTTGGGCTATAAAGGAGCTACAGCACGGTCACATGACTTCACGTCACCACCGCTAAGCTAAAGGTGGCAAATGTTGGGCTATAAAGGAACTAAAGCAAGGTCACATGACTTCACGTCACCACCGCTAAGCTAAAGGCGGCTAATGTTGGGCTATAAAGGAACTACAGCACGGTCACATGACTTCACGTCAATACCGCTAAGCTAAAGGCGGCTAATGTTGGGCTATAAAGGAACTACAGCACGGTCACATGACCTCACGTCACCACCGCTAAGCTAAAGGAGGCTAATGTTGGGCTATAAAGGAACTACAGCACGGTCACATGACTTCACGTCACCACCGCTAAGCTAAAGGAGGCTAATGTTGGGCTATAAAGGAACTACAGCACGGTCACATGACTTCACGTCACCACCGCTAAGCTAAAGGAGGCTAATGTTGGGCTATAAAGGAACTACAGCACGGTCACATGACTTCACGTCACCACCGCTAAGCTAAAGGTGGCAAATGTTGGGCTATAAAGGAACTAAAGCAAGGTCACATGACTTCACGTCACCACCGCTAAGCTAAAGGCGGCTTATGTTGGGCTATAAAGGAACTACAGCACGGTCACATGACTTCACGCCACCGCCGCTAAGCTAGAGGTGGCTAATGTTGGGCGTGATGACATAACATAGCGTAAAAAATGCATGTAAAATTGGTCTTTAAATGTAATTAAAATGTATTTAGTAGACTGAAATATGACTTCCTTTAAGCTGTAGGTCCCCTGTTATTGTTTATTTAGAATACATTTTATCCAAATTGCAATTCATTCTATATAGTATTAAGTTATTAAGTATCTTCTACTTAAATGTACAAAATGATTGTCTAATTGCAAACCTTCACCACATGTACATAAACAGGTTCCTGCACAGGGACAAGGAGGACTTGACAGGTATTTATACGATTATTTTGTTTTTTTAAACTCCAAGTAAAGAAGGACTTACTTTCCACAGCGTGCACTGCAGAAAGAAGAGAGAAGAGTCACTGTAATGATGCAGGTACACAACAAACCACGGCACTGTGTGTGAGGATGCACAACACTGAGAACAATCTTATATATGCTCCATTTATATATTTCTAGAAATGATCCTGAAAGCTTTTAAAACGTCTGTGCTCGTGATTTAATCCCTACTCGAGCATAAGGGTTGATCTAAAAGCTGGAGATGTCACATAACAGCAGAATATCTCATTGAAAGGGATTACAAATGTGTTAGGGAGCTTTGGGAAATAGTAGTTGTGCAACCCCAAACACACGACTCAGCGTTTAACATTTAATATCAGTCCAGAAGAAAGAGGGGTTTGGATCGGAGTATTTTCTGTATCTGATGTTCAGTCACCTCCTCAGAGTGAGTCTCGTCTCTTGTTTCTGCCGCTGAATGTTTAAAGATAACAAACAAAGACATCTTCACCCACAGAACCATTTGTTTATCAACGTTCACCACATTTGAACTCTCTTGCCCCTTTCACACCAACGCGGTTCCCGTTCTAGCTCCTCTTGTGCTCTTCTGGTTCGGAACCGGTTCTTCTTTTCAGCCCCCGTTTTGTTCACACCGCCCAGAGCCCGACTGGAGCTGCCGCTGCTGCGTCATGGCGTCACCGTTTACGTCGTTGATTTTCTCCCCAACGGCGTCGGGTTGATGATCGTGTTGCTTTTAATCATCCGAAGCCAGATTAAATTAAATAACTGCTTCTCAACCCTTGTACTTTTCTCCAGAGTGCCGTGGTTCATTGTTTATTCATGTGTTTCAGCGGCATTTACCGACCGCTGCAGTGCTGCTCGCTGTTTGGCATCTCAACGCTGTTACGAAAGTTTCTCTGGTATAAAATGGGCGATGTTACCATAGCAACCGAAGCTAAACTGACTATCTTGACTACTTGTTGCTATCCTATTGTGGCATAAGCCGTTTTCTACAGGCACATTTTACCGGCGTATTTTTCATTATGATTCTACTTGTGATAGTCGGACATGACAACCTGTGCAGCCCATGTATTGATTCCATCCGATAGCTGCTACAATACAAAACAAAACGTCTGCCTCTCTCCACAATGATCAATGACAGCGGACGGATGGTCAAAGTAAGGTACAAATAAACAGAATCACACGAAGCCTGGTTAGTGTTGCCTGACTTTAGAAAGTGTGTTTTTTTAATAAGTGTGTGGTTGCGTTCTAGTCACTTTGCTCAGCACTACTGCTTGTTACAACTTTCATTTGCCGTACTCGCCATAAACTGATGCCCCTGCCCCCGCCTCCAACATAAGTGTGACGTATATGCGGTTCTTGCTTCTAGGTGGAACATTTTTTGGTGCTTGAAACGAACCGGGTTTCGGAGCTGCGGTGTGAACAGGAACAAACGGTGCTTTTCAGGCTCTAGCTCCGAACCGGCCCTGGAACCGCGTTGGTGTGAAAGCCCCATTTGAGAAAACTATGATTTTAAAATGTTCCTTCGAATATTGACCTTTTCTCAGAGTTCTAACAATTTAGACTTTTTTTCTTACTTTCTAACAATTTTCTCAGAATTCTGACTTTTCAACTTTCTAAGAATTTAGATTTATTTTTTTACTCACAATTTTGACTTTTTCTTGACTTTCGAAGAATTTTTATTTATTTCTCACAATTTTTTACTTTTTTTGCTAAGAATTTTTACTTATTTGACTTTCTAAGAATTTAGATTTATTAGACTTTCTAATAATTTTGACTCTTTTCTCAGAATTCTGACTTTTTCTTGACTTTCTAAGAATTTGGATTTTGTTCTCACTTTTGTCAGAATTAGGACTTTTTTTCTAAACCTTAAAAAGTAAGAATCATGATTTTTTTTTCACAATGTTGACTTTCTAAGAATTTTTACTTTTTTTGACTTTCTCAGAATTGTTACTTTGGTCTCACAATTCTGACTTTTCTCAAACAGTTCTATTCATCGAATAAACAGATGGTCATTTTGTGGGTGAAGTTGACCTTATAATACATTCAAACAGATGAATTGATCACAGGAAACTAACAGACGCTTCAGCCACTTACATTTTGCCAGATTTGCACCACCGTTTTGTTAATTTGCCAAACTCTCCATTTTAGTAGCCAATCATTTTTCTTAGATTATTGAACTATTCCTGCTGAAGCGGCTGTCACTGTTAATTTCCTGGTTTAAAGTGCAGATGAACGGAAACTTTGAGCAGGCAGACAAACAGACAATAATACCAAGAAAATAAATGAAGGAAAACAGAAGAAGGCAGAAGAGAGAGCAATGAGGAAAGAATTAAGAAATGCTGAGAGGTAACGGTGCTTTAGAGTTTGACTAACGCTGAACCAAGTGTTGTTTTAGCAGCTGCAGATAGATAGTCCGTTTCTTTGAAATAATGTGTTTTCATAGAGACCCTTCAGATTCACTGGTGTTTGAGGCTTTTCCACTCGTCAGGAAAGAAGATACGGACAGAAGCTCTGACTTTAGAAATCCTAAATGTACTCTTACAGAATACTGCATCACTCAGGTAACACTTGAATCAGCTCCAGGCCGTCTAAAGCACCGTGTGGAAATGAAGGTAATGTGCATTCATTCATCCAGTGACAGAAAAATATGCGTCTTTGTATTTTCCGTTACTTATTTCTAAAGCGAACACACGTACACATTTCTCTTTTTTAAATCACCGAATATTTAGGCTTTGACAACCATCCTCATTTTTTGTTTTTAAAAACAACACATGCAGTATTAGCGCTGTATGTTTAGGGAACATGATTCAGGATTTTGCCGAGCATTCTCTGCAAAAACCATGTAATGGTCAAATAGACAAAATGTTGAATGGGTTCAAATGGAAATTATGCTGAACATAAAAACGCTGATTAAAGCAGCTTCTCAAACTCTATTGAGACACCTCCAACCTAATGTTATATATATTACTTCTTTAATTGTTGCTAGGGAGGAAACCCATCTCTACACGATGCACATTCATCAGGTGTGGATATGAGTCGTGATGAATGGATGATTTGTTGATGGACGTTTGATGAACTAATCAAATGTTTCTGAGCATTATGTGGGGGAGCAATGCACTCGTTTAAATATCAATAACTTTCATAATTAATCTCAGGGTGTGACGATGCGACAATTTCTAACTTCCAGATATTTGTGCAGTGTGTCAATGATTCTCATGAGGACCAAAGTTGTGGAGTTTTAGTGCGGACATTTTTTCGTAGATTAGATTTCCACCTATGTTACTTTTATCAGATTTTTAAAAAAAACTTTTTTCCTACAATTTTTACTTTTCTCTCAGAATTCTCATTTTGTACTTTTTCACTATTTTGACTTTTTTTTAACTTTTCTAAGAATGTTTTACTTTTTTCTCAGACTTAAGAATTTGGGACTCTTTTCTGAGAATTATGAAATTTTTCTCACAATTAGAATTTATTTTTTACTTTCTAAGAAATTGGGACTTTTTTCTGATAATTTTGACTTTTTTCCCCCAGAATTCAGATTTGTTTTACTTTCTAGGAATGTTTTCTTTCTGATTTCAGATTCTTACATTTTAATATGTTATTTACTCCTTTCTGACTGTTAACTGGATGCTTACTGTTTCTTGGGCTAAGGGAAACACTGATAGACATATTCAACTATGTTAAAACACTTTAAAGTTAACAATGTAGTTACATCCCGATTTTGAAAGACTAAAAGCACGATGTCAGATCCCAACCGGTCTCTGAATGAGCGTATTTAGGGGTCCTTTAATGAAAGGCAAACACTTCCCTGTGAGTGCAGGTGTTTGATATTAAATCAGCCTGGCGTTCAGAAACCTTTGATGATTCTGTGAGTGTTTCTGAGCAGATCTTACCGTGGACGTGAGACTGCTGGAAACTCTTTCCTGGAGCAAAGTGGAAGTTTCCCGCAACCTGAAGCACAAAGAGGGCGAGGAGAGGGTCAATGACACCTAATCATTATAGTCCAACGGGAGAAACAGGACATTTTGGAGCAAATATCATGAACATGGACAACAATCCATTCACAGTATTATGAAGATATTGTTGAAATTAAAAAGGTGTTATTTCTGTTTATTCTTTAAAAATTGAATTATTTGACTTATGTATCTTTTGTTATTTTTTTTATTGCACAATCTTACTTAAACATTTGACGGATTATACTTATATTTTACATCAATTTATTTGTATATTTCTCTGTTGATCTTAATGTCCTACTTTGGTTATTGTTTGATTTTATTTTTATATTAAATAAACTTTCACTTCTTTGTTAAAAAAAGTACATCTTTTAGACTAACTCTCACAGTTGAGCCAAGTTTAGCCTCTCAGTAATTCATTGGGAATTACGTCACTACACACGAGGACCATCTCAATTGAATATTTCACCTCCTCCTTTCCCTCACTCGCGTCTTAGCTCCGCCTCCGTAAGATGCGAGCGAGAGACGCAAGGAAGAGACGCGAGGACAGAGGAGTGGGACGTCCTTCGACATGGCGTGTCTTGAGCGATTTCCGGGTCAAGTCCCGGAGGAGAGAGCAGTCGAGCAGGGACATTGAGATGAGCCCCCAGTTTCCCCAGTG